>NC_038247.2:36650034-36934256 GCF_000004515.6 Glycine max
CCATTTTGATATTTCTTTACCTTTTTAGTTTCATTTCTTTGATTATTGATGCTGAAATTTGAGATCCAATTTTAGTAGTTTGTATCAGAAAGTGTAAAGTAATGCAGGGAGTAAAGGAAATAGCAAGGTGAATATGTTTGAAGTCTAGGCATTGAAATAAATTATAGGCATTTACAGAATTCTTAAAATTGAAGCATGCACTCAACCTGAACATAAAAAGAGCGAATATTTTAGCTTTCTATGAACAGGTTCAGAATGCTAGAATAATGACATTTCATGCTCAAAAGGAAGGATGAAATGTACCTATAAGATCATCAATCATGTTGCCAGGGTATATATCTTTAAGCGGTGGGAAAATTGCAGGAATACATGTCTGAAAAAGAAGGGAAACATTGGATGCATCAGAGGACAAAGATCCATCTATTATTTTCAGAGAGAAGACTACTAATAGTTAAAACATACTATAGTGGATGGCTGGAGGCACCCACTATTTTAGGGCCTGTTTAGTTTGAGAGAACATTTTTTGTTTCTATTTAATGTTTTAAAATATAATTATAAAATTGTCACCTTACTGGCTTACTTTCACTGTGTCTCTTTTAAAATATTTATATAAGAAATTACATGAAAAAAAAAGTGTATGAAAAAGGAGAAATACCTGAAAATAAAATATCACAAGCAAACTTAGCGAATAGGAGTTGAAAGTTCCAGCTTTTGAGTTATTGATTTTGTGTGCTTTGGCCCATTCCTTGACCTATACAAACAAAAAAGAAATTAATCAAACAGAAGCAATTCCAAGCACAGCAACCTTTCTTTAGAATCAAGAATGTACCAGTAAAACCATATGACGAAAACGGCCATCTATCTTGTTGATCCAAAGCAAAATCTTGGATTTCATTTGGCCTGGAAGGTTATTAATTGAAATGTCACAAGATACACCCTGCCGGTAGCTTTTAAATTTTAAAATGGGCACTCTAGCATTGGAGATGAACTGCAAGTTACTCCCTCCACCTGCAAATTAATGTTATTACAGAATGTATTAGGACATACTAAAGAAACTCACAAATTTCTTAAGTTTTATAGGCAAAGAAAGCTATGAAAAGTTTAATAACCACTGCTAATGGAACTCTTAAATCTAAAGGAAAAATTTAGTCAAATAAAATAAACCTCTGATAATCGGTACCAAAGTTGACATGGAGTGATAAAAAATTAAAAATCATTATTGGATTGATTGGTTCAACAAGTAATTACATGATTTTATAGCGTAGATGAAATAATCATGCTGTCTAGCTTGACTCAATCTTAAATTTAAAATGGATATTAAATTATAGAACAACTCAACCATATAAGATCATTCACCCTGTTTTTCTCCAGTTACTGAAGCGTAATTTTTGTCCAGATTTAAAGCGAGTCAACAGAAAAGACATATCTGGGACATCAACCCAGTCAAATTTTGAAGGGAAGTCATCTCCCCTTATCCTAATCTTCAACAGTAGTCATGTCACTACATTATCCAACCAATTTCAGTTTTATTTGTAAAGTTACATGCAAATAACAATTTCAAGTGACATAAAAAATAAAAGTTGTACCCTGTACAAGCCACTAATAAGTGCTCCATAAAATAACGAAATAATATATTTACAGTAACCAAGTTGGTACTTATCCTAGTTGTATTAGTTAATTTAGAAGAGTACACATTAATAATCATATGATAAATATACAGTGGTTTGTACCCCACACTACAATTTCTTGCATGGATATCTGTTACACCTAATTGCACTTTACTTCAATGGATATTTGTTACAATTTCTTGCATGGATATTTGTTACACCTAAGCTTTACATCCTATTGCTTGAACTGTTTGAAGATAAAGAAAAAATAATTGTAAAATTGGAAGAAAAATGAATCTGCTACATGGTTAACAAATACACAGATTTTATACTAACTTCCAAGTGACAGAAGCTTCAAGTATAAGAATTTTACCTTTCATTCTCAAAGCTTTTAAAACCTCCCCCAATAAAGTCTGTTTTTGTTTTTTCCCTGCAGATGAAATATGCAAACCATTTGATAGCTCAATTGAAATATCCAAGTCACCCCATCGCGTGAAGAGATTAGACACAAATGATCCATATGGCTCAACAGTTGCTCCTGTTCCAAAAGTGAAGTACAACTTTAAATACTTAAATTTTTTAATTAATGAGTTAAAATCTGCTTATATCTATAAGATACAGGAGCCTAAATCGTCTTATGACATGACTCCATATAGAGCAGAAAATTTCATGGTAAGTCACTTGAATCCATCTGTTTCTACATCTGTGGTACTCAAGGTAAACAACAAAATTAAATGCTGGAAAAGTTGTCATGCGTAAACCATAATAAAATTCATTTTAATTTCCATTTTTTATTGGAGAAACCATCAAGTTAGTTTGAAAGTTTGCCCCACAAGTTGGCATCTTTTACTTTTCCCTTCTTTGGATGAGGAGAAAAAAACAACTTAGTACAACCATGTAGCATTCCCTACGACATACTGACATATGTCCACTCTGATGCTGGTTCATAGCAGTGTAAAGTAGTTAATGAATCTAGTATATTATTCAATCATAAGCATAAAAAGAACTATTCAATCATATGTATAGGAAGAACTAATGCTAACAAAAACAATTAGAAGAATGTAATTAGCCCCTTCTTGGATCTTCCTTCGCTATATACAGAAATCATGGTCTACAACAAGCAAAATTAGGTTAAGTGATATCCACTTCAAGCCAGCAAATATGATCATGCGTAGAAATTGTAATTAAATAAAGGAGAATCATTATCAACACTAGTAATAAAAGGGGGAGGGGGTAGAGAACAGAAACAAAACTTCTAGAAAGTTCACCTCTCAGGCTTTCCACAGATTCAACAATGCTTCGAAAATCGTTAATAATTGCAAACCGTATCTCCCAATCTTCTTGTAATGGTGTGACCACTCGAAGTATATCATTTACAACAATATCCAACATACTATGTGTACTCATTTTTGCCCTTCAATAACTCTCAGTAGCAGTCAATGTATCAATAAGACAGCTGCAATTATGGTATGCAACACTAAATGGAAAAGATGAAGGCAAGAGGATCACAATCTACAAGCATATTGAAAGCCATGGTGCAATATCCCTGACCTGAAATAATTGTTCATAAAGTTAGAGATTGCATTATGCGGATCTGAAATAATTGTTCATCTTTTGCACTATCCAGGCCTCATAGGTGTGACAACAATTACATAGAATGTAAACAAGGTAACATACTAGGCCTTCAGCTTATAAAGGCTAATGATTAGATTAATGAGAAATTAAAATCATTTTTCTTAATTGATAGCTCATAAATTTCATTCAAAATCAAATCTTGTTGGTTTCCTCTCACCATACTACCACCAGAAGGTATCCAAAATAGGATGTTCAAGAGACAAACAATTCAAATTCATAAGTTGTTTTGGCCTTGTTTAGTACCAATTCAAAATTTATCAGAAACAAGCACAATTAGCTATCCATAGAAAAATTAATAATTGAAAAACACGGTAACCATGCCTAACTTATCCAACACAACGCCACAGAAGCTCCATCTAACTCAAATCCACACCCCAAGCAGAAAAGCATGAACATAAATTCCACAAATTTCATTCACATATTTCCCTTGTCCAATTCAAGAACTACCCAATAAAAAACAGCAATAGTAAAAAGCAATAAATGAATACCCAGATAATAAAAAATAGAAATAAAAGAGCGAGGAATGTAGAAAGAGACAAAGATGAATTAAAAAACGCACCATCAAGAGAAACCATTCGGAAATAAATGAAGGGTGATTGCTGAAACTTACGTTGGCATTGTTTATATGTGAGAAAGGAGGAAACTTGGGAGTGAGTTGAAGTAGCAGTGCCACCGAGCAAACTTACGAAGAGGGGTTTTCTACTTTGAAATGTGGGAAACCTTTTTAAGACAATGAAATTTTAATTGGGTGATGTTTGTCCCACTAATAAATTTGGAATAAATTGTTTCCATTATTATCGGTATTCTTATTTATTAATAGAAACCAAACCAACCAAGTGATGGGACAAAAAAAAAGGTTATCATGCTTAAGTTAAGAAAAAAAAAAACAAGTGAAGATTTGGATTAATGTGTGTTTTATATGGATTAGTAAGGTATTCGCCAAAATAAAGTATGGATTAGTCAGGTCCTGATTAAGACAAAAAACCAAGTGAATATTTGCTTTAATGAAAAGTAATTGAGTAAATTTCGGAATAAATCCTTCAATTTCTAAATCGTTTTATTTTGCAAGATAAAAATATTTCATTGAACTCTAAACTCCCGAGAAAAAAAGCCATTTATTTAAGAGTTCTTAGAGTTGACTGATTTTTATATATCGGTGATATAAAAAAATTCACATTGTAACTTGATGTACTATTTACACTTTATTTAATATTTTTACTTTATTTTTACGGACACTTTTTCCCAAAAAAAGAGACAAAAAAATATTTATATAATGCAGTGGAGAAATAAAGGAAGAGGGGTTTTTTTTGTTTACTTCAAAAGAAGAGGCTTTTAAATCTCAAGAATTAAAACACTGGACGCGTATATTTTCGATGAAAATTTTCAAAATTTTTCAAAAAAAAAATAATATCCCCTTTTTATAACTGTTATTTAAAAAATGTAGATGATTGTTTCTTAATTTTTTTTATTTTTATATAAGAAGTAAAATACTCTATAAAGTAATGGATTTTGATTCAAATTTACACTGATTTCAACAAACAATAATCTTATATGTTAGGAAAGAAGAAAAAATCAATAAAACTTATTTTAAATTTACTAATACTAATGTTTTGAACTTTTTTATATATGAAGAACCTTTGAGGATGACAATTGGATGCGGGAAAAAGGATAACAGGTCCATTGCTTTTTCTGAATTATTTTTTATTGGTGAAAATCAAAGACAGTAATACAAAGAAATTTATAATACTATTCGATCATATTCAATCAACTGAAATAAATCACCCTTAATTTTTTTTTAGGGTTTTAAAATGGCTGGCAGAGTAGTGCAGTGCACTGCGGGCAGGGAATTTTTTTTAGGGTTTTAAAATGGCTGGCAGAGTAGTGCAGTGCACTGCGGGCAGGGAAGGAGAGGTGAGTGTGATTTTCATTAGAGATGTCACATGGCCTGGTTCTTGGGTCAATCACAATTGTCAATTTTTTCTATTCATTTTGCCAACATAAAAACGTGAATTTTTTATTAAGAAAAATAAAAAATATAAATTTATATAATAACATTTATCATGCTAAAAATATAAAAAAAAAGTGTTCAATAGTTTTTAAAAATAATTAATAGAGCATATATTAAATGTTTCTTAGCATCTGTTTTTAAGAGTTAATGTTATAGTGTAGAGTAAATATTAACTAGTAACTGAAGAGTGTTGATTGTAAAGAATGAAATTGCTCCTAAAATCTCTAATACTCCAATCACTTATCACTAATGAAAATTATGATGTGGCACATAAAGTACTACATAATGCACATTAGACAATAAAATTATTAATATTTTGGTTCTTAAAAATTATCTCTTTCTTTCCAAAACCATGGGCATTTTGATCTCCAAAGATAATTTTTCCATTGCCTAAAAAAACACTTATCACATTTACATTTTCCTTTGACGCAAATTACAGACCTTTACTTTTACCAAAAAAATAGATTTTGTTTTCCCAAAAAAAATAAATTTGGCACGGTGAAGCAAAATCAATTTTTTTTTTCACAGTCACACTGAAACAACGCTTTGTTGCTTCTGATTTTTCACGGTCACACCATAATTTTGGCTGTCAGAATCGATTCCAAAGGATATCTATACACACACTTACTTATAGCTAGTATATTTTTGTTCTGGTTGATTTGTATCCAGCTAGCTTGGTTCCAAAAGGAGCTTCTAAGAAAAGAGAGATACAAACTGACCCAAAAAATTTCTAAAGATCAACACTTAAAATGTACTTATATTCGTGGGAACAACACAAATATTTAAGCCACGAGAGCTTTGGAATATACAAATAAATTGAATTTTACAAATAGGTTAGATGATGCACCTGATCTATCCAGCTTTAGGGATCTCATGAATAGTGGTATCGATGAATAAATGCTGACCATCTTCCTACACGTTTGTAAGGATGTGTTCTTGCATCTTCCTGCACTTCTCAAATGCCTAGTAGTACTTGCACTTGCATCTTCCTACACTTCTAAAATGACAGATTTTGCCATGTTCTGTTGATGACTTCCACTTGCAGGGTCGTAGAAAATATCATGCAATATACCCCATTTAGCTTTAAGAGAGTAGCAAGTGCTTATCACAAACCAATACCCTATAACTTGCATGAGGCCCCTCCTCTGTGTCTCGCAACATCACGTGCCAGCCTATTGCCTTGGCAATCTCTTGAAGTTCATCCATGATATCAAGAGAATCGCGAATGTACACACGTCCGCCAGGTCTTAGTATCCGATCCATCTCAAGCATAATGGATGAGACATTGCATCTGATAGAGAGAAATGCAACAGATAGTAAAGAATAGACATCATACAACATGTTTCTTATTTGCAATAAGCAATTATGAACTGATGGAATCATAATACATGCTCTGAATGAATGAGATATTAAGACAGTTGCAAGTTTGTCCTTAATTTTTGTATCAATTATTCCTAATTAATGCCTTGATTTGATATTGTAATAATCTGTTCAAAATCAAATTTGAATAAAATCTGAATTATGATCAGATCATAGGTGGTAGGCTATTTATTGCTTCCTTGTTTTTTTTCCTGATTGCAGCAGATTTGATTTCCTCTTTGGGGACTAATTCTGTCTATAAATCAGTGTTGTATTATCCAAAATCTATTAGAGAAATAAAATATTTTGTAATAATACATGCTGTGGAACGATGAAATTGCAAATATTAGTTGTTTCACTATGCATGAATATTGAGATCTAGTGCATATGCTTGTTAGTGACAGCCTTAAATTCAGAAACATTAATATAAGCTTATTTAAAGTAGTATATAAGGCTAAGAAGGATAATAAATTGGATATTAAAAAACAAATCACTTTGCTTGAGAGACATGAAAGGCTAATATCTAAACCACAATACAATACTTATTTTTATTTTTATTGGCACAAATATGGAGATTTGTGTCAATAAATAGTGCTGATAAACAGTTGGCAAGAAAGAGATAAAGTGCTGATAAGTGGAGAATAGCACCTTTTTTTCTCAACAGAAAGTAGGTTTGCAGCATGCAATAAATCATAGGTTCTTGGGTAGGTGTCAAATGCCTCACACCTATATTACAAATCATGAAATTGTTACTTCGTGCTGACAAGTTGACAGTAATTTAGAGGATTTGGACAAAGGGGAATTGTTCAGCATGTGGAATTAAGAAACCACAGCACAAAATTGAGAACACTTGTATTTAATATATCTTAACTAAGCTTAGTGAAATACCAGTCATGCATAACTCCAATTAACCCACGGTCATATATAACAGGCAAGGTGTTTGGACCACTAACAGGAACCACATTCATAACCCAGCTGTCAAGATTCTGATCAATCAATGCTGCTGCAAATCTGCAAAAACACTCAAATATATTGAAGATTCTCATAGGAAAATTCCTAAAAGCAAATTTATAACAAGAAAGTAAAAAAACTTCGTACCCCATTGCCCAGAGGCTCTTCGCTATGCGAAGGTATGGGGGAGGGATATTGTACGCAGCCTTACCCTTGCATATGCAAAGAGGCTGTTTCCGGATTCGAACCCATGACCAACAAGTCACCAAGGCACAACTTTACCGCTGCACCAGGGCTCGCCCTCTATAACAAGAAAGTAAATAAGAAAAAAACAATACCCTCCAAAACCTGCTCGCATGTCCATAACATTTCTTAATCTGATTTTTTTCCAGTGCAAAACACGAACATTGCTTGCTATTATTTCATTCCAGTATTTTGATTCTGCCCTAAAAAGCTCTGATCTGGATGTGAAAGCATCAAGCTTTATGGTTTGAAGCCTATCAGGGGGGCTTTGCAAACGTGCAGGCCATTCAGTAACATTTGCTCCATACATGTTCTTAGGCAATTCAGAGATGCATGCTTTTAGATCAGCATACCTAGATTAATCAAGTAATTAACAAAATCACCAATAATGAGCCATTAAATTTTAATAATAACACTGAGATGTGTGAAAAGCTATCATGAGGCTTCACCCAAATTTATTTATACAACTCACTTGTAGTTTTCTTTTTTATAAGCAGTATAGGTTTTAATTGTGTAACCAGAAAAAGCATTCTACAACATTACAGATAGAAATCCAAAATAGACACATAAAACTTGGGGGCAGCACTGCCAATTCTTTTGCTTCCTTAGTCTTTACAGAATTCCACATTTTATTATGAATTAATGTAATATAATATAATATTTAACAAATGGAAAACCATATCTACAGTGAAATAACCATTTTTCCATTGTTATGGACCACCATATAATTTTGTTTTCATTTTTTTTGTTTCTGTATCTTTCCCCAAGGAGGGTTGAGTGGAGAAGGATTAAGTTGTTTGTAACTTGGCATATGCTTCAGTAATCAAGGCTTATACTGTTGAAAAAGAAATTTGTATATCTCATTGTAGAATTTACAAAAGGCTCTGAGATCTCTAACAATAACAGTACTTATACTGTTGAGATTCAGTTGAAACTGAAAAGTAACTAAAGCTAACTGTTAACTAACTACAGTAGTAAACTAAACTGAGTTAGTTACTCATACACACTACTTATACACTCTTACACACCTAAAAAGCTAAACTATTAGATTGAAAATTAGAAATTGATGACATAAAGGCTGCTACTAACTATTGATTGTGTGTGAGATAGTCCATAGTCATTTTTATAGTCCTAGTATAGAATTGAGCTTAAAGTTTCATCAAATTTATCCTAACAAACATTATGTTTCACTTTCTGTTTGATGGAAAACATCGTTTAACATTTCAACAATATGAAGGAACAAATCTACACATTGGCAAAATCCACCTGTTTTCTACTCCCTGATTTTATCCAGGAAAGGTCTATCACATACAAGAACGATAGTAATTTTAAGCTTCACTTTTTTGCAATAATCATCGATGTATAAGGAAAGGCCTAAACACAATACCAAACATTGTCTGGGTCATCACTTGGGTCACACATTGGAGGTTTAGTTCCTTCCTCACGGTCTAGATAGCAACTATTGTCAGAAGGTTTCTGCCATACTGCAATGTACCCATCTTTTTTCAAAAAATTCCAGCAGAGTCGAGTGGTAAGATTAAGCATCTCTGAAGATAACAAAATCAAATGTTACATTCATCATAGGTTTAGACAGCATTCTTAGCAATAACAAGTTAGACAAACCATAATAATAACTTATTGACTGTTCAATGAAAATCGCAGAAGTGACTTAAGAATGAAAACAGATTAAGATGCTTTTCCTTGAGCATATATTTAAGTCATAGCATATAAGACAGAATTGACAAATGAAATAAAAAGAAACATTAGAAGGAAATGTGGAAAAGATCAAACTTATGCTTTGAATAACAGACAAATCGCTGAGAGAGGTATATGTCAAAGGTTGATGATTAACAGGTTGCATGTTAATTCTGTGTCATCTGGAGACACTGATGGAAACCATTGTAAGAATCAATTTGGTGTGTATGGCAATTCATACAATGCTAATATTAATACAAAAAGGTAGAAAATAGAGCTATCATTAAATACACTAACTCAATAGCTAAAAAAGCTTCAAAAAATTTAACTGCACCTTCCCATTGTTCTTCTAAAACTTCTTCATGCTTATAAACCGGCTGGGCAGCCCAGACAAAGTACCCTCCTGCTCTTAGCATCCTATTGACTTCAAGCAGCAGTATCCCATCTTCATCACAAGTAAGTTTAAGCATCATAACACAAATAATGGTGTATACAAATCATACTAGCAACAAAAGCGGCACTTCCAACATGCATTCTCTAGTTTCTAGTGTTGATTAGCTGTTGTAGACCTCTCCATATAATTTTTCTCCTCATTGATACTAAGAACAATTGCACATCAAACAAGAGAGAAAAGCATACCATCTCTAGTCCAATTAATTCTACAGCGTGAACAATGTACCAAGTCAAAAGCTTGACTTGGATATAACAAGCGTCTAGTAGCAAATGCTGCTGCCATTGCTGGTACGCCACGCTCAAGAGCAAACTGAATCTGATTTTCATGAACATCCTTGGGAGCAACAGACATGGTGACAACATTCCGTGACAGTAAGTACGCACCAAAACTTGCAACGCCACAGCCAACATCAAGAACCACCCTTATATGCTTGCCAAATGTAATATCAGGAATCATCTACAATTGCAATAGTCCAACATCAGATTCCTATAAGGTGCACCCCTGCATACATTCTCCTAAGAAAAAGGTGAAACCAAAACCAAAGTATACAAAAACAGCATAACAACCTTAGAAATATGGTCCAAGTATTCATTTGCCCCATGTATAAACTGTGTACCACCTCCCGGGAATTTAAACTTATCCTTGTCTCTAGAAATCCAGTTTTGGCCTCCCTTATCTTCAACAAGACGTGTATGAGGAACATTATTGTACCATACCTACACAAGAAACAAAAATAAACCTTGTGCTTATGAAATAACAACAACAAAGTCTTGTCCCACCAAAGTCAGCTATATAGATCACACCAGGTCATTGGGTAAGGTTAGTTGTACTTGTGAAAACCTTAAAATAAAAAGGAAAAATGAAGTTGTGTAGGTGTTTTAGTACTGTTCTCTAATCCAAATTAGAGTTTCACCTCAGTAAACCATGTTGACATTTAATGGAAACCTTATTTACATATAGAGAAATGTTAGCAACAAATTCTTTTCAACACATTCTGTGTTATTGGTTGAAATTTCTTGGAAATCATAAAATAAAATGTGGGTCTCAACTTATTTTGTAACTTTCAATAAATTTCAACCAATAATAAAGTGTGTGTGTTAAGAGTGTGTTGCTAGCACTCCTCCTACGTGTATTACTGAGGTAGAACTCTTTCTCTTGGCAGAACAGCACCAGAGCACCTATGAACTGCATCTAAGTTTTGTCTAATAAAAAAAAGAAGCTAATTCAAAATCCTCCAAATTGAAACCGAAAACACCCATTTGGGTAAATTGGAAGAGAGAATAATAAAGGCAACATTTGGACCTCATCTCGGCTTCTAGGCCATGGAATAGGGGTACGGTACCCATTGGGTGCAGGAACCAAGCAATTCAACCCTCGACCTTGCTCAGGGCAATGCCGCTCGAACCTCTCCCCTTTCTCCGTCGAAGGAAGCTTCCGAATCGCGTCCTCGTTGTCCAAACACGGTATATACTCGCTCATCTCGCGCGGGCACAACCCGAACTTCTTGATCCCAAATCCCACATCAGAATCAGAAGTAGAAGAAGGAGAAGAAGAAGAACCCTCGCTCTCATCAACCTGAGTCTCGTTCACCCACTGTTCCACCATTCCCGGATCGAAATCCCCCACCTCGAACTCATCGGACATCGTGCCATTCTCGTTCACCACCCCCAGTTTCTCGATCGACCCCTCCTCCGGCGGCGGCGGAGGAACATTTTCCGGCGGCGCCGGTTGGGAGTTGTTCTCAATTAGGGCGGAGACGTTGAATGGTTTGGCGTAATTCGGGGACGTGGAAACGACCGGGTTGGAGTTCGGATCCGAGTCGGATCGCTGAGTGAAGAAGACGAGTTGCTGGTAGCCATCGGACCAATGCTTGCCGAAGTAGAAGAATGTGACGGCGATGAAGAAGAAAGTGGCGATCTTCAAAGTGAGGGGTGTCCGGAGAAAATCGCCGGTCATTGGGAATTTCGTGATTCAATCAAAATTCATGGATCCAAGAATGAATAATGGGTGCGAGTCAAAATGCCTCCTTTCGATGCAAGTGCTTCTTCACTATGTTGCCACTTCTGAGATGAACAATAGTAAGTGCAGTGACTGTGTGTATGTGACTGCAGCTAATTTTTTATTTTTGTAGGGGCAACCACACAGAAAACGGTATTTCTTAGTTAATAATGGATGATAATCAATTTATTTATGTGACAAGAATTAACATATATAGAATGGGATGAGACTAAGGTGGGAGAACTTTTAAAGGTTTTTTTTAGTAGTAGGGATGTTCTAAGGTTGAATTAGATCGATTTTAATAGAAAAATTTATCTAATTTAGTGATTTTGATTTGATCTAATTTAAGTGATTTTGATTTGATTAATTTTTTATTTTAATCTTATTTTATTTTTAAAAATACTAAAGTAAATGATAAGATATATAATAAAAATTTTAATAATTATGTATCATAAAACAGTTTTTTTAATTATAAATTATTTTAAAATAATTATTTTATAAGTTAACACATTTATGCTAAATGATAAGTTATGATCAAAGGCGCCTTCTACAGTGGGCATGGTGGCCAATGGTCCACCAAATGGAAGTGCAAATATATTAAAATATTATATAATATAGTGACATTTCGTTAAATTAATATTATCTTTTTTTTATATCTTGAATAGAGTAAACGTAAATTACAACTATGTCTATACGCGTATTTTTAAAAATGACTACGGTGGCCTCATAATTAAAAATTGAATGAAATATTGCAGAAAAAAGGTAAACGGTTTGGATGGAGGATCAAAACAGAAAAGTAATTTTTTAAAGGATTGAAAATTTCTAAGTTTAAAATTTTTTGTTTGGATATCCTGCTGATTGAAAATTTGAAATTTTAATATTTTAATAAATAATTCTTAATTAATTAAAATTTTGGAATTCTGAATTCTGTCTATAGAGTGAGAATTCTAAAATTTTGAAATTTGAAATGTCGTCGACGAGAACCAGATCGGAGTCGAGGTATATAACCCTCTCGACGTAGGGTTCGAGGAGGTCAGTGAGATAATTGCTGACGTAGTTGAGGGGTTGTTCGAGGGTTTGTCTGACGGAGGTAGAGATCAGGTTGCGGACGATCTCTGGATCGAAGTAATAGACCTTGAAGTTCAATTGCGGGAAGGTGGATTTGACGAGGGACTCAAGGTTGGTTTCGCAGACGAGGAAGTGGAAGATGTTCTTCGGGCAGTGGGAGTGTTGGAGGATTGTGGACGGCGGCGATGGAGCCGCATAGGTACTCCACGTCAAGGGTGATGGCCACGTGGACGAGGGAGGGGTCGCAGACGGAGGTGGAAACGAAGGAGGCACATTTACTGTCGGCGTCATTACGGAATGGAGCGACGGGGAAGGAGAGGCGCGACGGAGGGAGGCGGAGGAGGCCGTCGAGATGGTAGGAGGAGCGGGTGTTGGTGTCGTGGGGACGAAGCCAGAGAGGAGAGAGAAGACGACGGAGAGGAATCCATGCTAAGGTGTGCACCGTCTCCTCTCCTCTTCTTCCTCTGCTACCTCCCTCTCCTCTTCCACCAAATGTTTTCTTTCTCTATGCGCTGATTTTAATAATATTGAAATTCGAAACAAAAGGGTAAGCATGTTGCAGTAGTAGCACGAACACACGGAGAGAGACAAGTGATGGAGGTTATAGTAGCCTTTGGACAAGTGAGGAAGTAACATTTAAATTCGATTCCAACCTGTTATTTTTCCATCATCAAATTTTGGTGTATCTGTATTTGCTTTATATTTTTAGTATTTCTGTTTCCGCGCTAAAGACTTGAAAATTGTCGTGTTAAAGGATATGGAAGGAACTGAAATTGAATTTGATGAAGATGATTGTTTTCAAGCTAAATGTGATGATGGATTTTCACTCCACCTAGGTGAAGATTATTGTTTTGAAGCTGAATATGATGATGGATGTTCACTCGCCCCAGGTGAAAACAGAAGAGTTATTTTACAAGATTGATTAAGTTTACAGTTAAGCACCTTGATGCCCATTTAAATGACCCAACGAACCCAATAGCTCCATCCTACAGGGAGAGCAAAGTCTACTCGTAATTAGGGGTGGAAATGAGCCGAGCAGTTTGTCGAGACCTTCGACTCGGCCTATCTAAGGCTCGGCTCAGCTTGTTTATTATAAAGGTCAAAGTCAAGTTTTTTAAAAAGTATTTTTAGATAAAAAGGTGAAACTCAAACCATAAAAAAAGCTTGTTACGCTTGACAAGTCGACTTGTTTAACTGATAATAATAATAATAATAATAACTTTATTTTATCAAATCTTATCTTATCCCGATTTTATTCTATCTAAATTTTATTCTATCTAGATTTTATTTCATCCAAATTTTAAGCTTTGAGGCTGAGGACCTATATAACAGCACCAAAGTTTTAGTTTAGGGAGTTTTTTGTCGGAGAGGTAGGATTTTAGAATTCTAGTTTTTATTACTGTTCATACACACTGCTGTTCACGTAGAATAAAATTCATTTTCTGCAAATCATCTCTAATCCATACATTTTTTAATATTATGCTCTTTTTATTTTCTTTTGATATACTTTGTGCTTTAACGACTTGAATTCAATATGATTTTGTTTATCAATTATTTTTGGATTTGTACATTACTTATACGAAATTTTATAAGTTTCTTTTTTTAATTAGTATTTCACTAGGTTTTAAAATAATTAATTAATCAAAGACGTCTTTAAACAGACTTTTAAATAGGCTCGTGGACTAAGTCAGACTTTTATATAACCCGAGTCGAGCCTTAAAATAAAGCCTATGACAGGTAATAAGCTTAGCTCAAGCCTTACGTATTCAACTCAGACCGAGCTCAAACCTAATAAAGTTTGACTTGACTCATTTCCACCCTACTCGTAATGAACACAAATGTAAAATGCTTCACATTATTATTTTATATTATCAATTCATACTAAAACGTGTACAACTTACTCGTAAAGAATCCACACTATTAATATTAAAATAAAATATATCCAACGACTACAAATAAAAGGCATCTGCACGTGAACCATTTAACTCAAAATACAAATCATATTTTATAAGCTGCTCCACCAATGCACCACCTAATAGTGTGTCCACCCTAGAATTTGCCTATGATTAAAATAATTAAAAAATAAATATAACCTTTTTCTCTTATATTAAAAAAATTAAAATATCAAATATTTTATTTATATAATAATAGTAAAAAATATATATTATATAAAAAATAAATTTACACAACTTAATAATTATATTTATGCATCTTAACTAGTAAAAAAATTAATTATAAAATTATAAATAAATATAAGTTATGTAATAATTTTAAAAATAAAAATGTAAATATGATATTATCAAATTATGAATATATATATATATATATATATATATATATATATATATATTCATAAGTACAAGTTTGGTTTGGATTTCAGTTTTCCAAATCAAATCCAAAATCAGATTCAATCTAATAAAAAAAATTGAATTTTCAAATTTTGAAACTGTTAAGTTTTCAGTTTATTCAGTTATAATTTTTGGATAAGCTTTCCTGGTTTTCCTTTTCATTGAATCAGTCACACATTCTTACCTCCTATCATGCAAACTAACTTTGGCATTGTTAGATTAATTCACTTTTAAATTAGTGGTATAAATTTTTTTTCCCTTTTTCTCCCTAACTTTTCTGAATTGTCTTTGATCTCCTTCTTTCTTTCTCTTTATTTTTCTTTGTCCCTTATCCTCCATTAGTCGTTGTTGAACAACCAAAGTCCCTTCATGCTCTAAGTTCATCTCCCTCATCCAAAATTGTACCAACCTGCCATAGGACCTAGTGTACAAAAGTGCTAACTATGTCAGCTTGTCACTGCATATTCTTGCTTTAACAGCGTTTGCAAGAAGAAATCTTTCATCCCTTTCTCCTGCACCATATGCTTCCAAATCTTAGCAGTGTCGTCAACCAATCATGTGAATACCAACCTGTTTAGCCCCACCACTGCATGTTCATTAATGACATTGTCGTGCATTTCATTCCCAAAATGCATGGTGGAGAAGTGTGGTAGTGAGTTCAAGAGTTGTGCATGTGTAAACACATTTCATCCCTAAAATGATTTACTCCTCCAAATCACTGTGTGATAGTTCTCTAGATGTTGCCACTGAGTTTTGTTGACCTGTTTTGGTGTGTAGGTTGTTGTGTTTTTCGAACTTAGGTTTGGATTAATTGTGGAATCTGCAGATTTGGAGAAAATGGGAGAAGAGAGCAAGGGGAGTTTGCCATGTATGGTGGCTTGCGATGATGTTTCTAGCTCGAAGGAAATATTACTTGGACAAGATTGGGTAGGGGTATATTGGGAGAAGAAGAAAAAGAAGAAAGATGAAAAAAAAAATATGGACCATTGATTTAAAATCAAGTAAATCTAATGGTGCTAAAGTTGTTTTCTATGGTGGGAGACATGATAAGTTTCCCAATCTAGCCTCGACCAAATAGCAATTGATAAAAATTATTATTAATGTTATATGTGTTGAGAAAAAGGAGGTAGAATTGTATATCTGGCTCATTCAACGTATCGAGGTGTGAAAAGTCAGTTGAGTTTTAGACTAAAATTCTTTATGAGGTACAAAAATTTTGGTTTGACAATAGTGACTTTCTTTTATGTCTTAGTATATATATATATATATATATATATATATATATGTTACAAAAAAATATCAAATATAGATTTTAAACCTCCATCTCATAAGTCCTATCAAACTCATCAAGTCAAATCAAATTGGCTTAGTTCTTTTTAAGCTTACAAGTTAAAGGTTTGGTTTAGTCTTATTTGCGAGTTGATCTAATTAGTTTCATTTTGTAACCTTTAGTTGAATAGAAGCTCAACATGTGATGAAACTTTAGAACATGTGTATTCCACGGATTAAAAGAATATTTCCAAAAATATAAACATCAAAATGTAACATTTTTGTTACAAGTTTTGAAAAGTTGTTTTTTGGTATTATTAGATGGACAAACTTCCATAAGCATATCAAAATACAACATTGATCCATTACATTTTTGCATTTTCCTTTTTTTCTTTTGTACTTTATGTTTTAAAATTTATGTTATGGTCATTATGTCTTTGAAGTGAGTTATTATAGTCTTTTTCGTCGAGTGTCCTTAACAAAGTTGAAAAAATGATGAGGTACTCGTTAAAATAATTAATTTTAACATAATGACAGTTTTTAATGGTTATAATATTTTTTATTAGATTTTTGAAAAACACAAACCTAGAATTCTTAATTCAAACATGATTTATTTTTTGTCATTTTTGTTTTTGCCATTGCTCTCTTCTAAAAAAATTATGTCTAGTTTTATTGTTATCTTCGTCACACTTTTTGTGATCGGGATCTGTATGAATCTGGTTCAAATCTACAGTCGACGGTGGTTTCGGTTAGGTCTTTCATAGAACTAATGCTTAGAGGCTAAAATCTATAGTACAGAGATGTGTACTTCATGTTTGTCTTGCTTTTGGAATTTATTATATATAAAGTTGTTTGGTTTTGCGTATTTGCTTATGTTTTGAGTTTGATAACAAGGTCTTCGGATGATGCACTTCACAAATGCAATGTGATGATTAAAATTTTGGGTTGCCACGGCAAGTTCGACGAAGCAAGGAAGCTGTTTGACAAAATGACTCACCGAGATTATGCTTGACAAGTTTAATTTATGGGTATTTTGTGTGTGAATATAGGAAGGCTTTGCACTTTTTTAATCAAATTAATGTGTGAGAGAAAAAGCTTTCACCATCATCAACTTAAGCACCTTTAAAGAAAGTTTTCATATTACTTGTAATAATGGTGACTCTACTATATACACTCTTCCTTACGCTTGTGTTTCAGCTACATTAATTGAAGCACACTTGCATTTAGTCACAAATAATTTTTTGTTGTTAATATAGTCACAAATAGTAACCTCATGGGTTTGAAAAACCATGTCGTTGGTCACGAAGCATGGAACCACCTGTGGCTTACGATGCTATGTGCACATAAAGATGACATGTTAAGGCGCATGTGGCGATAAATCTGCGTTTGGTCCTAAGTACTTGAAGAACCGTGTCCATCCTTTGGTGGGGATTTGTTCTTGCTTGTTGTTTGATGGAGATTTGGAGGTTTTGAATTTTTAGGATTGGGATTTAAAGATTGTGAGGAGGAAGGTTCATTCATGGTTTTTAAAATTAAATTAAAAGTGTGGCAGGGAGAGGGGTAATTGTCAATATATTTAAATTAATGATTTTAATTATAATAATTAATTTAAACATTACATGGTTTTTTATCACTATTATATTAAAATTATGGATAAAATATATTTTTGGTCACTAAATTATCTCTTATTTTTTTAGTCCCTTAAGTATTTGTTGACCAGTTTTAATCTTCTAACAATTTGTCCGTTTCAATTTTTATCTTCACCATCCATCTCCTCTATTAAGTAGTGTCACATGGGTAATTTTATTTACATGTCTTAATTAAAAATAAAATTAGGGGTTACCTGGTGGCCATTTTAATTGATGTGGTTTTTTCTCAACTTGAAAAAAAAAATAGTTTTTTGTTGAGTCTTATAATAAATAGTTTTTATTTATTTTATTGTCGCACTCATCCTTATTTTCCTCTTCACCTTCAACTCCCCTCCTCTTGCCAACACTACCCACCGCCATGTTCACACCCACTTCCTCTCTTTTACATTCAGCACCTGGGAGAAGCAAGCAAGCCACTCCAACACCTCACGTCGCTTCCAATGGCCTCACCATTATCGTCGTTGGCTTTGTTGGCACTCATTGTTTTGTCGCTCTCAAAAACACACTGCAATGATGTCCTGGGCCAAGACAAGTTAAAGTCTTAATCAACTACTAGTCAACCCTTCCTTGAAAGGCGTCAACAACATCTAGGGTTTGGGCTTCGTCCAACTTCATCTACAACCTTAACACCCAAAACCCTTTCTCGGATGCACTGGCCAACTCTCTTGCCTCTATGCCACCACAAAGAAATTTGGTGAGGAAACCGCCCACACCTACAACCACAATTATAGATTCTTCCTCACTGAAATTCGCTTGTTGACTGTGTACAACCCTTAGGGGAGACTAGATATGGCTTATTTTTTCTTCACCAAAGACATCATCCAAGCGAAAACCATTGGCATGTGACTTCACATACATTGAAATATTGTGAAGGACTGCCTTGGCGCCCTCGACATCGTCGAGAAGAGCACTGGGTGTGACGACAAGAAGCACATCATTAAGATGCCATCAAACGACACGTTCCCCACACACGCCAATGTGAGCTTGGTGTACATGGAATTCCCTTATAGAGAAAAAAACATATAAATATTTAAAAAAAAATACTTTTTTTAAGTTGAGAAAAATCCACATCAATTAGAATAGCCACCTGGCATCACCTAATTTGCCAACTCGACAAACAACTCGTAACTTAACAGAGTTCACAAAGTATGAGGATGAAAAACAAAATAAAAATATTGTTAGAGGACCAAGACCGATCAACAAATACTTGAGGGACTAAAAACAAAAATGCTTAATAGTTGAGGGACCAAAATATATATTTTCCCTCAAATTATTTGGTTTAAAATAAACAAACACTAACACAAAAATTTTAATATGTTTTTAGTATAAATATATGTTTTAAAAGAATTTGTTTAAATATAACAATACATTTTAAAAGTATTTGTTTAAATATGAATACAAAAATATAAAAGTATTTGTTTTAACATAATTTTAATATGAATACAAAAATTTAAAATTATTTATTTTTAGTATAAATATATGTTTTAAAAGTATTTGTTTAAATATAACAATACCCTTCAAATTTGTTTGTTTTTAGTTTAATTTATTTTTTGTTTTAATTTTTTTAATGGATATATTTATATGAATATATTTGCAAACATACACACATTCATGCACACACATAGACATAAAGACATATATATAAATATACATTTAAAATAAAAGACATTAAGACATTGCAAATATATTAAAAATTATAATAATATAAAATTAAAATTTTGTAAATTGTAAACTTAAAATCCGTGTTCAAAATGAGTTATTACACCATTACAACAAAAAACATCAAGAATATAAAATAAACTTGAGATTTTTCACATGACAACTTGTACCATGGGAGACTTTGCCATTTCTTTCAACTTGGGAAACTTTTTTTTAGCCATTTGATCAGTTTATTTTAAAATCAATGGTTCATATTCTTTCAATTTTTTATTTTCTTTTTCCTCAGTTTTCCAAATTTATCACTTCTATTTTTCTCGTTGAAGTTTGTTGCTAGCCGCATTACCCACCATCATTGATACTACGACGGTACCAAAATTACAACAAATGAAAAACTATAGAGATAAATAAGTAAATAAATCTCATTCATCTATTTAAAAAAAAATCATTTAATGGTTACTAAAAGTTTCCCAAGTTGGAAGAAACGACAAAGTCTCCCATGGTAGAAGTTGTCATCATTTATGTACTGTCCATAGTCCACAAAATACACGTGGTGTTCTACATGGCACTCTGAGACACGTGTCAACTCTCCATGTCAATCCCATAACAGGAGCACGGACACTCAATCCCCATCTATTGACAGATAGTTAATTATCTACAAAGTCACACGTTATTTACAAGATACAATTATCTTCTTCTAGCTTTTATCTATAAGCTACGATTTATCTCAGACATTATCTACAAGCTCTTAGCTATTATCTATAAGTCAGAAATCATCTGCAAAGACTATAACAGACCTTACATATAAGGATCCACAATTACGCTTCACTCCTATAAATATCAGGTTTCATCGAACCCTCAACACATTTGCTCACATCTCGAGCTTACCCATACTTGCTCTCATACGCTTATACTTGCTTATTTCTCCTCTTCATATACTTACTTGGGTGTTAGAATCATTTATTTTGCAGGTCCCCCTTCTCTCCTTTCAACAAAGGTCATCTCCAAAGCCGACGTGTGAAGTTTAGGAACCTACTTTAGTTACGTTCACCTTAACTTGTCCTAGCTCTAGATTTTGGTAAGTGCATGTAATGACAAAATTTACATATAACATTATTAGATTGACAAACTTTGGTAAACATCTCAAAATTAACATTCTTTCATAATATCAAAATGAAGTGACATCAGAACTTCTATTGAACATAAATATGATCAGAAGATAGAATATTAACAAAATATAATCAATTGATAGAAAAATTATAAGTTACCTATAATTAGAAATTGTATTAAAAGATGCAAACAAAATAAGGGTGTGTTTGGTTTGCATTTTCATTTTCTGTTTTCATTTTCTGAAAACTGTTTTCATTTTCAAAAGATTTGAATTTTGAAAACATGCTTGGTTTGACTTCTTGTTTTCTATTTTCAGGAAATAAAAACACTGAAAATTTATCATTTATTGATTTCTTGTCTTTTTTGTATTTGTAAATTTGCTTAAAATTACATTTCTTGTCACCGCGTTTTTATTTTACCCAAAATGAAGTTCCTGTTTTCAACTGAAAAAACTGAAAACGAGATTTTATTGTTTTCATTTTCTGTTTGTTTCCTGTTTTCATTTTCACTAAAAATGTTTTCAAAAATCGAACCAAATACATTTTCATCATCATTTTTTTTTAGTGAAAATGAAAACAGAAAACAACCAAACCAAACACTCTAAGGAATGCATAAAAAGAAACAATTGCATTGTTCCAACAGTAACATAATTACTACATCTGAAGAGACATGCTGAAAAACAACAAGAAAAATCAATTTTGATGACCAAGTACGAATGCAAACAAAGTAACACAATCAAAAAGAGGACTATTATACATATACTGCATATATTTATAAACATGCTGTCAGAATTTTGCATATTTTAATTTTTTTCATAAGCTATAATTCAGACAGATTTCAAAAGTCGTCAAAGAATATTTCTCTAGAATATTATGAATTGCTAGCACCAAAGCATAAAAGGGATGAGTCCTAGCACACCCCTTGAAAATCAAGTTAACAAATACCATAGAATCAAAATACACTCTAGTTCTATTATTTAGGCTCTATATAATGCATTGTATCCACTATTTGAACGTTAAAAATAGCAAAAGTTAGAGTCAATTCCTTTGGAAGAAACTAAAGACACTTTAAAAGTTAATAAGGTGAATTTGTGTTACTAAAGAGTTTGTATCTTCTTATTAGATTGTGTGTTCCTACACTAACAAAGTCCAATATTTAATAAATAACAGTTTCTTAAACATGTTATTCGAGATTTGATTGTAAACCATGTAAATTACAAATATTTTGTTAGAAGTGGTGAAATATATATTTCGATAATCTCTACAACTCAAAAGAAATTATCGAGTATCTTCTTACTATTATTAATAGGAAGATATCCTTAATAAAAGAAAAAAAATGGTGTTGTTTCTATTCCTCAGTTTGACTATTTACCAGTTTTTAAACACGAGGCCAAGCCAAGGCAAGTCAAGCACAGTGTAGGTGTGAAAAGGAAAGTGAGGTAGCGTGTTACAAGGTTAACTTACCTTACGGTGGCTGGCAGTAGTAGAATCCTATAAATACAACAACGGGGTTTCGTTTCGTTATGTTGCGTTTTTGTGTTATGAAATAATGTTGTTACCTTCCTCTCTCTAACCTGCAATTTAACAACTCCTTCGTTTCTTCTTTCTTTTTTCTAAAACCTCAAAACCAAAAACACAACACAACTTTCGTAACGTGTCTCTCCCTTCTTCCCCTCCTCTCTCCGGTTCCCTAATTCTGCCCTCACTGCACCCAATTCCAATTCCCCTCACCCCCAATTCGGGGAATTAGGGTTTCGCCCCATTCATTCATCGATGCACCACCACCATCGTCGCTAGGGTTTGCTTCGATGGCGGAATTGGAGGAGGAGCGGATGGGAGGGGATTTCAAGCCCTTCTCGGAGGGCTCTTCGTGCTCGCGTTCGATCAGCGAAACCGTGAACGGCTCGCACCAATTCACAATAAAGGGTTACTCTTTGGCCAAAGGGATGGGCGCGGGAAAGTACATCATGAGCGACACTTTCACCGTTGGTGGTTACGATTGGGCTATTTACTTCTACCCTGATGGGAAGAACCCTGAGGACAATTCCATGTACGTTTCGGTCTTTATTGCGCTCGCTAGCGACGGAACCGATGTTAGGGCTCTCTTCAAGTTGACGCTGGTGGACCAGAGTGAGAAGGGGAATGATAAAGTTCATAGCCATTTCGATCGCCCTCTAGAGAGTGGACCTTATACCTTGAAGTATAAAGGCAGCATGTGGTTGGTACCATCGATTCCCTCAATTCTGAATTTGGAATAATGGGTTGGCTGCGGGGAATAATGGTGATATAGAGAAATTTTGGGCTTTAGGGTTTTTTTGAATTGAGTGATGGCATATCAACTTGTGATCAGAGTTTAATAGCTTCATAATTTGTTAGTTATGTATGTGCATTATTATATTTAGTTAATTCATAGTTCTAAATTGTGGTTGCGGTCATTGTGGTCATTGCCGCCGCCCCCCGTGAAATATTTGCATTGAATTTAAAAACATTTTTTTCATTGGCAAATGTTAGTTGTTAATTGATAGTTTTTTATTGGCGGGGAATCGAACCCACAACCTTTCCCTCCCTCCCTTCTCCTTTTACCACCATTGTGGCCATTGCCGCGGCATGAAATTATTGTATATGTGTGCATTGAATGTAAAAGCAATTATTGGTATGTCTTTTATTTTCAAGTTAGTACAACTTTTCATTCATTTTAAGATTTGGTATCCCTCAACATCCTATACGGCCACACCCATTCGACCATTGGCACCTTGAAGTGAGAGTAGAAGATTGAAATTTGAGTATTTGTCTTTTTAACAAAAAAATTGAGTAAAACGATGTTGAAGTTCCATTCTGGCTCCATTCTGCTTCCATTGTGGCTGCATAGTGGCATTTTGTGTGATTGAAATTCCCACCGCAATTGCAGGCTGCTGCATTGTGGCCTCAATTGCGGTTGCTGACCTCAATTTAGAACCATGATTTTAATTGTAATTTCAATTTTCAATTATTGAATTTTTAATCAATGGTTATAGATGTACTTTATCATCTAAAGTGTGCTGCTCACTTCGAAGGAGTCAAATCCTGAGACAGGGCAACTTAGTCTCTTAATTTGTTTATGCGTGTTCCTGAATTTTTTGAGCTTGAATTGTGTGACTCATTTTTTGTTTGTTTCACTTTAATCCCTAAAAAGGAGTAAATTGTACGAGTAATAAGACTGATTTTCACATGAGCAAAATTCATGACTAGATTAATGGTGAATAGTAATTCCAGGGACTGAGTAGGTTATTTGCCCGTAAATGTAGTTTTACAATTTTGGTTGGTATGTTGCTTTTTTTGGGCTGGTGGGCAGAAGGTTTTTATCTCTTGTCTTGGTGGTTCTTGTTATTAACATTTTGATCACCTAATTAAGAATGGTCCTTACGTGTTGAAGTATAATGGCAGCTTGTGGTACCTTAAATTTTTTCATCATTCTCTGCTTATTGTTTTATTGTCATTAACGTGTTTGTAAATTTGGAATAATGGCTTATATGGGATTTAGGGGTTTGAATTGGGTGCTATATGTTTGATTGAGAATAAAGTTAGAAAGGAGCAATGCATTTAAAAATAGTGATTGTAATTTTATTTATCTATATTTGACTTAATTTTCTTGGGATGGTGGACAGAATGTGGTTGTCTCTGGTCTTGGGTGTTTCTTGCAATTAACTTTTCTTTGCTCATTTCAGGGGTTACAAACGCTTCTTCAGAAGATCACTACTGGAAAATTCACTGTATCTAAAAAATGATTGCCTTGTCATGCATTGCACTGTTGGGGTCGTTAAAACTCGTTTTGAGGGATCTAAACAGGGTGTTATCGTGCCACAGTCAGACATGGGCCGAGATTTTAAGGACTTGTTGGAATCTGAGGTTGGTTGTGACATAGTTTTCAAGGTCAAAAGTGAAAGCTTCAAAGCTCATAAGTTGATACTTGCAGCCCGATCTCCTGTGTTTAGAGCGCAGTTTTTTGGGCTTGTTGGGGATCCTACCTTAGAGGAAGTAGTGGTAGAGGATATTGAGCCCTTTATCTTCAAGGTAGCTTTCAACTTCAATTAACTCCCATGAACAGTGAAATAATTGAGCTCATTCTTTCATCATGATGAATACACCATGATAAATAGTCATTACTCCATTTGTGATATATGAACTGTGAAACTTTAAATTATCTCTGCATTCTTAGTTTCAGAGTCTGACCTATTTGTGTTTGCTTTTGTTTCTGAAGCAGTCAGTTGGAACTAGGTGTATCTTGCCAAAATAGTTTTTTGTGATGGAACAAAATAAGTTGTTTAATAAACAGTTTTCCTTGTTAAATTGCAACAAATTAGATTGGAGAATGTTGTATGTGAAAAAAATGGCTAAGCATAAGTATTTTGTTGGGTAATGACTAATGAGAGCTGTTTATGTCAATTATAATCTCATTCCATTCCAATACTTAGAGAATTGTGGTTGGTTTTTTAAGACATTGTTAGTTCCTGCAGCTGTAGTATTCATCATGTTATATGCTTGCTGACAATTTCCAACTGAAGTAATTATTCTTTCATATTATCTTGTAATCAGATTGATTAAGTGAAAATCCTTTCATCTGTTTTTTCCAGGCAATGCTTCTCTTCATCTACTCTGACAAACTTCCTGGCATATATGAGGTTATGGACTCGATGCCCCTGTGCTCATACACTGTCATGGTGCAGCATCTCTTGGCTGCTGCTGATCTCTATAATCTTGATCGGCTCAAACTGCTTTGTGAATCAAAATTATGTGAAGAAATCAATACTGACAATGTGGCCACAACACTTGCGCTGGCAGAGCAACACCACTGTCCACAGCTTAAGGCAATCTGTTTAAAATTTATTGCAAATCCTGCAAACTTGGGAGGTGCGTATCGTTTTAGAATATGAATGTAAAAATTTTTGGTTGTTTCATTTCAACTTAAGATTCTTTTGGAAATAAGCATAATATGTATTACAGTCTTGATGTTTCCTGACACTTTCCTTATTAAGTATGTTTTCTTGTTTCTCTTAGTCTCTTTAAGTTGATAGGAGGGTAAGATGTTTGATATGCTATATGGCCAAATATCATTATGAGCGACGGTAATCTGTTAGAACTTTTGAGTGGGTTATGGTTTAGGTTGTGTTTCTAATTCATTATAATGCGAGGAGTTTGTTACTGTGTTTTGGTAGTATAATGTGAATTTTCTTCTTTCTTATTCATAATATATACAATGGCATTCAAAATAAATTGTAACTTTAAATTCTTTTGAACCCCATTCCTTCCTTCTGTAAGCTTGGTTTTAAATTTCATTTTTATTTCTGTTCATTGTTTAGTAGGTTTCTTCCCACATGCTCCCTTGTTATTTCTGTTTAAGAGGGAAAATGGACAGATATTGATTTAAGGGAACAATAGAAGTAAACCTAAGTATAATGACTTTGTGAGAAGGATGTGGTTCTCTGTGTCTGTGCGCACCCACATGTGCATGCACATAAAATGCAACATTTATAGGTATCGTGCATGAATAATTTTATGCCTAGTTTTGTGAATAAACTAACACTCATTATTGATGCATTGAGCTTGCTTGAGCTAAAACTGTGTTTGGATTATATATATATGTTGTCATCCAGTGTGGCATAAAGCCATAAACTTGTAACTTGACATATAACAATCATCCAGAGATCTAGTTCTGCTTATGACATTGCCATAAGAAGCCATTTTCTGTGCTGTGTTAGTTACACGATATTAGCGGAGTATTTCTCATAACAAGATTACTACATTGCTCATTCAAATAACAAGTTTCTTCATCTCCTATTCAGTTAGTAGGGTGTATATATTCAAAGTTCAAGAGAAATTTCTTACCCTTTGGTGCTCCCTTGTACTCTGTAGTTTGAGGAAGTAATTTTTTTTATTTGTTGGTACCTATAATTTTTGCAGCTTCTGTCAATTTACTTTTTACACTTAATTTAAACTTGTACCCCCCCTTACATACAGAAGGATGATTTCTATACCATGTCACTTACTCAATTGATTGTAGTTTTGTTCATAATTTTAATTCACTTGACTTGTAATTTGTTTAACCACTGTTATTAGCTGTACTTTCTTTCACATGGTATACTATCAATGACTAATCAAATGCCCTTACATTTTTCTTCTTTATTATCTATTAATTATTTTATTAGTTAATTAATGTTAGGATAAAAGGAAATGGTGGTGGGTCAATTATCCAGATTTTAACAGTGAGTCACTGGCTTTATGTCTGTGGGTCTCTACTTGAAATAAATGTTTATTGTATTGTTTTCAGAAGCTCAATACTTTTCAGGTTTTTGTGACTTGTCGCTTAAATTTGGCTCACATCATACTCTTGGGGAATTTATTTCCTTACTGTTAGGGCCTTTTGCAGTCCTTGAAATTTCAACCTTTGACTTTTCAGTGATATATTATTACACCTTGTGCAGCTGTAATGCAGTCGGAAGCTTTTGTGCATTTGAAAGAGAGCTGCCCCTCAATGCTGTTGGAATTGCTGGAGACATTTGCATCAGTGGATGATAACTCAGGCCAGACATTAAGCAGAAAGAGAAGTGGCAGTAGCATATATGGTCAAGATTTAGCAGATGGGGCAGCTGCTGAATCAGTTAATCCGAATGGCAGGCGAGTAAGGAGGCGGACATAAGCATAGTTTACAATCTGAATATGCAACCGTTGAAAGTGTGATATAGATAACCCACACTAGTCCTGTTAATATAAGTGATTCACCATTTTCATTTCCACCTGATCCCTGAGATTTTATGTCAAGTTTTCTGGCCTTCGCACCTTTTCTCAAGGGGCTACTTTGGACAGCATTTTCAATGGTAGTTTGACATTAGAACAGTTCTAATGTAGGGTATATCGTGTTTGATGACGTTAATAAAAAAGTAAATAGCCTGATATATTTGTTTTTTATAATGTCGTCTTGGAAGAAAACACTTTCTTAAGTGAAAAAAATAGATGAATGATAGAACTTGGTTTATCCTCGAATGCCAGGATTTGCAATGAAGGTTCCAATTTCCAAACTTGAACCACTGGGTTTATGATTCAATCTGTTGGTATTCCCCGCCATATCTAAAACTTTCAAATCCATCTTGTCATTTTCTGATAAACAGCCTTGTCTATCTGCACTTTCAAAATCAAATTTATACTCGATTAAATCTAATAAACTTTTAAGTTTTTTTTTTTTTTAGTTTTCAATTTATTCAGTTTTTGTTTTTTGGATTATTTTTTAATTTTTTATTAAATTGAATTGGTTTATGATAACTTTTAATTTTTTTTCAAAATTTTTAAGAGTACCACTATTTTAATAATCTTCATACTTATTAAATAAACAAGTGTCAGTAAGATATTAACTTTATTTTTTTATAATATTTTCTTCATAAAATATTTAAAAAATTATAACAAATATTTCATCACTCATTCTTCGCTAAGATGCTTTGTGATTGTCAGTTTGTCACACGACACTAAAAGTCTAAAAACCCTTCGTGAAATTGAAGTTAAATAATGGCTCTTTATTCGTTGGCTACTTTCCCACATGAACCTTTAATCTTAGGTCCCAAACCCAATTAGAAGCCACTTTGTAATGCTGAATGAAATGGACCTTTGAAAACTCAATATACACCAGAAAATCAATGATTAAGATAACTTGGTATAGTAGGAACACCAATTAAAAGCTATCAAGAATCTTTATTTCTTTTACAAATGATATTATGGAGTCATTTTTTTTTTATATTCATATAGTCTTTTTTTGATTCATTATTATGGAGTCAATTAAATTAAAATACAGTGTTTGGAATACATTTATTAGGTTGGATCTTTACATTTTAAAATTAAATTTAATTGATGATGATGTAAATGATTATCTAATCATATATATATGAATTTTAAGATAACTTTGTTAAAATTAACAAATTTATCATTGATTTAGAATTGAATGACAATCTAATTTTTTTTAGGAGATGTAAAATTATTTTACACCACCCGTCTATTCTATTGCCTTTTTTTTTTCTTTCTTCTTGAAAATGTTGTATTTTTTCTTAATAATAATAAGTCAAACCTCATCAAAATTTGTAAATATTTATTAAGAATGAGATAAATATAGATTTTTCACATTATAAAATTGTATAAAAATCTAACATAAGAAAATACAAATTGAAAAGATGTAACAGTTATGTTACTCTCACTACAAAATTCTTATTGCATGTTTTGATTGTAATAGGGTGTGGAAACTAAATTCCAAATGCAAATAAATAGTAACATGTTTGAAAATATCATGGCTAAATTACATGCATATAAATAGACACACAATTTTAGAATTCAAACCACAAATTTGAAAATATCACGGCTAAATTACATGCATATCAACATTCCAAATCTTGATAAATAGTTCCTAAACAATGCTTTCGTTAAAAACAATTGTTCTAATTTGTATATTATATTTAGGTCGAGTTCTTCTTTATTTTACTCACTTGAGAGTCTGCACAAAAATAAATTACTCAGTTGAGAGTTCCCTCTCAAATTCGACTGCCACGATTTTCCTCGTAACGATAAAGACTTGGACAATCAAAATAATTGATACTAACTATCAACCTATGATAAGATAACACCAACATCAAACACCTCTAATGATTGTCATTATTTGTCCATACAAAAATCCAACGGTTCTATTTCTATATAACTTTTTGTCTGTACAACTTGATGGACGATTAAGAAGCACTTGCCCATCACCACCTTACCCTGGGCCCAGCCACAGTCAATTATTACATTACATTTCTCAACCTAAGAACCCTGTCCGTATGGTTATTGGTGATGGCTTCGTAGCCACACGATCGTGGGCCCATCATAAAAGAGGGCCCAATTCACAAACAGTTTTATTGGGCATGGTATTTTCTCATCGAGGTGGCTTGTTAACGCCCATGTGTTGAAATTAGTGTGAGGGGAGGTCTTATCAGTGCCACAAATAATTTAGCGCGAAGGAGCAGTGTGTGATGATTTGGGGCAACGTGTCTTCATGCGTTTTAACTGGGCCGGGCCTAAAGGGATCCAATTAAAAACCCTGTGGCTATGAGGTCGGTGATACTAGGTGCACTCAACATTTTAAGTGAATGAACGAAAATGTCCTTTACTTAAGTTGATCCATATGAGTCATACGGATCAAGTTGATTCGTGTGTTTAAATTATACTTATAAATCAAGTTCATCAGTACAAATCATACGAATCAACCACGGACTCGCGTACCTTCGATGTAGGGTAATTTTGAAATTAACAAAAAATGTTGGATGCACAAACAATAGAGCTGGTCCGCCTAGCATCACCCCTATGAGGTTCTGTGTATTTTGCTTTTAACAATTTCCAATTCCACTGAACGTGTTTCTTCTCGTCATTCTACTTTATTAGACTTTGGAAGTGAGTAATAAACGTTTGTTGAAGTTGATGTTAATGTAATGCTCAGGTGGGTCTAGGATTTTCGTTGCACGCAGAGGACGAATAGGCCAAAAGTTTTGAAAATGGTGATCACTTAATTTTGTATTATTTTATTATTGTTATGTTGATTCGAATGAAATTAGAGTCAGATTTATTAATAAGCTCTCAAGTTGTAGCAGGGTAAGTATTACCCCATGTAAAAGAGAAAATATTTATTTCATAAAAAAAAGCTCATGTAATTCTTAAATATTTTTAAAAGTTTAATAAAATACATCCAATATTTTTATGCCATATTCACATCAGTACGTTGACAATTGATACCATGTGGCATTGGAAAATCTTTGCCAAAACCTTCGAAACATGATGCTTTTCTTTATGGTATTGTTAACTCTCACAGTAGAAGCCCGAAAGTGAAAATCACAGTCAGACCCACCACTCACCAGCATTTTAATTATATGCACATTAAAGTTGTAAGTGGTCGTAGTGCCTTGGTGGAGCACCAAAAAAAAAAAAAAAAATAGAGGGGGGAAAGTGAGAAAACTAAACATATGCTGAAAATAGCTCAATGCGTTTACAAGGGGAAAACGCCAAGAACAAAAAGAAATTTGGCTTGATTTAGAGAGTACGTATGTCTGCTGTTTTTCTTAGGAAAATATTTTGTGTAAAATGAAAGTGAGGCAAATTTTATTTATTTTTTCTTTAATCATAAACCAATACTATATATATATATATATTATCAATAATCATAAAGGATATTAAATATTAAATATAATACTATTAGCTATTGACAAATATACGTAGAAAAGCAAGAAAATATAAAGAAGTCGTTGAACAAAATTCGGATACGTAAACTCCAATTTTCAAAATCAAATTTGTCGGACGAGTGGTATTCACCTACGTAAGCTACACACCAATCAAATCAGCACACTTGTTTTCTCCGTTTGGTCAAGCAACATCGATTAGATTAGCACAAACACACAGCATTCATGTACTATTCTAGTATAATTAGATCAAGATTTATATTAAATTAATTTTAATTGTTCATAATCCAACATCACATGATTTCTTGGCCATAAAAAGATTATAACTAATAATTTAGAGGGATCATAGAGTCATCATAGTTGTTGCTGCCTCCCAAAAGAAACCTAATAACTTCAGTCATTTTTATTTTTTAATCATAGACTAATTCCGTTTGGAGGTAAATAATTCTTGTTAATTTAATTTTTTTTACATGGAATAAAAATCAAACACATATACTTTTATTAATTAAATCTTATACCAAAGAGAGTTTTCAGAATAATAGAAAGGAGGAATCCATAGGCTGAAATCGGAAAATATAAGAGCATCGAAATGACACCATCACATCACTCTCTTCTGGGGCCCATTAATGACGTGTCAGAAGGGGAGGACGAAACGTGGCGATACGCAATCATTGGAGGGTACAGGAGGGAGCAACACGTGGCGCGCGGAGAGAGCGAACACGGTAGCTGGGACTCGGGGGCGTTAGGAGAGAGGCTGAGAGACCTTCCAGAAAGTTCCGCCCAAAATAATGGCCAGAAATCGACGCAAGACATAGCGGCCAGAAAGGAGCCACGTGGCAGAAAAACCACGTGAGCGTCCGACGTGGCACCCTCGCTACGCCGAAAATGATACGCCCCTCCTTTTTTTATTTTTTATAGCAGTGAAAAAGATTGGGGCACTTTCCGCATTTTTTAATACCTGAAAATAAGGGAAGAACTAAGAAGAGATTTTATTATTATTATTATTATTATTATTACATTGGGTTTTGGTGGGAATCGCTCGCCATGAATGGCGAGGGGAGTGAAGCAATGCAAGTGGAGATGGAGATTGAGAAGGAGAGGTTGGTGTACATGTGGGGTTACCTTCCCGGAGCTCTGCCGCAGAGGACGCCACTGTTGACGCCGGTTCTCGTTAGGGTTCCGCCCTCTGGTTACTCTTGGAAGGATGTTTGCGGTGGTGGTTGTGGATTCGCCATGGCTATCTCTGGTACCTAATTTTTTTTTATTTGAGGGAATAAATTTCTTCTTATTCCTTTTTAATTTGTGTTGTTTTGCTTCTTTATATGTTGATGAGAAGCTTGATATGAGAACTTGGGAGTAAGAATCTAACCTCACTGGACTCAGTTCAGTAGCTGGAGCTGCATACTGATGTTGTTCTCGGCATAGTTCTTTGTGTGTGTGTGTGTATGGTTTTGTTTGGACAAAGTCCTTTTCCTTTTTTGATGAAGCTGTGTGTCTCTCTGTGGGACTAAACAATTTCCCGTTTATTTTGAAGTTAGGGATTGGTTCTGCTAAAGTTGATTTTGAACGGAATCAGCAATAATGCATTGAATCGAATCCCCTCATAAATTTCTAATAAGTGTGTTTGGGTGAGAGTACTATAACTGTATAAGGATTGATAACCTCTTGGGAAGTTCTGGTGCTGTACTTCTTTTTAAAAATGAATATTTTTGTTTTGCTCCATAAGATGTGTCCAATTCAATTTAAACCGTAGGTTTTTCTTTGGAACCTGTGCTACAGTGGGAAAAATTGATTCTAGTGTTTTACCTAATAGCCTCGTAGTTTTTTATTTGATTAAATTATTCCGTTTGAGCTTTTGTTGTTAAATGCTCAGCTCCACCACAGGCTATTCTTATGCTTTTTATCTGTTAAGTTGGTCAAATATAAGAAGAGGTAGCTAGGAGTTTGTCAGGCTTTCATTATGACTATTTTGAAGTGGTTTACTTTTTTTTTATTGGCAGATGTCAATTGTTAGTATTTTGTTAGAATGTTAGTGAGAGAGATTTGAACCCATGAACTCTCCCTCTCCCCTACTTGGCTACTCCTTTCAACCACCAAGTCAACTTTATAACTCTTGGAAGTGGTTTTATTTATTTTCATCAATCTTTTACACACTCACTTCGTTGGAACTTCTTATTGTATGCTCTTCTAATATGCTGGTATTTATGTTTATTGTTTAATGTCTTCAGTATGAGTGTAATTTTTTATATTAAATGATATTGTATTAGTAATTAAGGTTAGCCTTGTTCTTTTTATTTTAGTTTCTTTTGAAGGGAGTTATCCCAGTGCACATCTCTCTGTTCTTCCCTTTTCTTCTAACGTAAAGGAATCGTCATTACTTATATTTTCTTCCTTGATCAGAGCCTGGAAAGCTCATAACATGGGGTTCAACAGATGATTTAGGCCAAAGCTATGTTACATCTGGCAAACATGGGGTAATGCATATTGCATAACCATTTAGAGGGGTACTGCTTTCTCTCTCATTTCTTTTTCACTCAACTAACATTTTATAATTTATTTGTAAAGGAAATTCCAGAGCCTTTCCCTCTTCCAACTGAAGTGACTATTGTAAAAGCTGCAGCTGGATGGGCACATTGTGTTTCTGTGACAGGTAAGGTTCATTTACTTATCTTGCTTGAAAAGGAAGGGACATAGTGTGATTGAAAGGGGAAGGGATAAAATAATAAAATCAAATTGAATTGGCAGTATTGTTCTGCTGGATAAATTATCCAATACTTGCTAAATTTCACAAATAATTAATCCAAAATGGATTCAAGAGATTGTATGTCCATCGTGTTTTCTTACTTCTGCCATCCTACATACCTGTTTTGTTGTTCCTATGCAGATTGTGGAGAAGTTTACACATGGGGATGGAGGGAATGTGTACCCTCTGGGAAGGTGTTTGGTGAATCATTAACTGGGGTAAGCCCCGAAAAGGATGTACCAGGAAGGCAAAGTTCATTCTTGACTGAGCAAGGTATGCTTGACCTCTTTATAATGACCATTTGTCTACAGCTACCTCTCCCTCTCAGGAGGTGATCTAAGGTAGCCAAAGTGTACTAAAAGGAGTGAGAGAGGAACTGTTGTGATATTGGATAGTGTGTTTGAAAACCTAAAAGGAAAAAAAAAGGAGTTTTTAGTTTTTTACCCTTCATGATGGATGATAAAAAAAGATACTTAGCCTTTATCTATCTAACTGATGTGGAGTGGTTTTGCAACAGTGAGCCCTCGTTCTCAAGGCTCAAAATCTACTGGAGGAACTGCCTCTGGTACCAGTGGAGAAGAAAGTTCAAAGAGAAGAAGAGTATCTTCAGCAAAGCAAACAGCCGAAACCTCATCATCTAGTGATGATACTCAGACAGCATTGCCATGTCTTGTCACACTCAATCCAGGTGTAAGGATAGCAAGTGTAGCTGCTGGTGGTCGCCATACCTTAGCATTGTCAGGTATTGACTTTATTATGGGCTATTTGTCAACCTAGGTCTAAAATTTTATCTATGCTATTTTCGTATATAATATGATAATCTTTTGGTTGAAGCATAACTTTTTGTGCTATGGAAGATCAGTTATGCATTCGAAGACATGTCATTGATTGTAATTTTCTGGAAGTTTCAGATATAGGACAGGTGTGGGGTTGGGGCTATGGTGGTGAAGGGCAGCTTGGTTTGGGTTCTAGAATACGAATGGTGTCCTCTCCTCATCTAGTTCCTTGTATTAATTCCTCTTCTTATGGTAAAGATATATCAGCATCATTGGCTCGAGGAAGCATGAGTTCAGATGGGCAAAATTTCAGAGTTCCTGGAAGTTATATAAAGGGAATTGCCTGCGGAGGTCGACACAGTGCAGTAATCACAGGTAAATGTGTATCAGTCTATTGTATTCTGTATCTCAAGTTAATATATTTCTGGACAGTCTGCATTAGTTTCTTTGGGGAACCAAAAGTGAGAATATCCACGTTCATTTGTAATGCAATTTACCTAACTGGTATTGGTGTTTATAAAGAGGGAAAATGGTTCTACATTATATGTTACAATTAGATCAGGAATTGCATGATTTGATGATGAAAGGGAGAAACTATATCCTAATAAATATGAGAAACATCAATGAGTGCTGTGTCTTTTTAGATGCTAGATTAAGAGTCAGGTAGTTAAAAAATTTACACTATAGAAATTTGGAAACAACTTCCATAATTGCTTATTATTTCCTAAAATTCTGCTCATCTAGTTGTGGTGAATTTTACAATTCATATATACTGTTATCCCAATATCTTCCTGTTGAACTGACAGATGCTGGAGCTGTGCTTACGTTTGGTTGGGGACTTTATGGACAGGTAATTTAAGGTGAAATTGGGATATCTTTGGATCCTTTTCTCTACTCAAATTGCATATCCTATTTGGCAATGTAAACTTTGTCCCGTTACCACCTGCTTATTCCCTTTTATTTTGCGGCTACCTAACTACATATGCTGTTAACAACGCTACACATGTAGAGCTTTTCCTTCCCAGAAAATTTCATCAGTATTAATTGTAAATAAATTCCTCTTATGTGTTCTTATCTGTGCTAGCTTGCTTGGGCCCTCATATTAGAAAGCATATTCTGGCTGAATCAGTCTCGAGAGAGACCATTAAGTTCAGCTGCTGGGGGCCTAAAAAAGATACAAAGATAAAATGAAATTTTTTTTAGATGGGCTACACGTGTTTTCTTGATATGAGATGTATCATCCACTGCAGTTAGACCTTCCCTTTGATAGTTCCTTTTGGGTGTATGCTTTATCACTTAATTTTTTCAGATTATCCACATGTTTATTTTTGCTAGCTAATACTTCCCTGGTACTGTGAATTAGTAAAATGCAGCTGATCAAAGACTCTGTGAGCTGATCAGCGTAAGATTGCTTGCAACTTCATCGCATAAGAATTAACTAAATTATACTTAAGCCTTAAGAGTTTGGTCAGTTGAAATATATTCATCTTCTATATCATCAACTGTTAACCATTCTTTAGGATCAACATGTAGGTAAAGTAGAATATGATGAGCAAAAGCAATGTAGATGTTGAAGATGAAGTTCACTCTAACAAGGGATAATCTGTTCTGTTACTTTACAATATTTATCTTTCTATTCACTCTCTTTGTTGCTGCATGCTAATGCTTGTTAATTTTTATACTATATTAATGTCATCTTGTTTTGGAAAAGTGTGGGCAAGGAAGTACAGATGATGAATTAAGCCCGAATTGCGTATCTTCCTTATTGGGTATTCGAATAGAGGGAGTTGCTGCAGGACTGTGGCATACTGTGTGTACATCTGCTGATGGTGATGTATATGCATTTGGTGGAAACCAGTTTGGGCAGCTGGGAACTGGTGGTGATCAAGCTGAGGTATGCCCTTTCCATCCCTTAGATTTGCTTCTCTTGTCATTAAAACTTAAATGAAACAAAATGATGTGATTATATTATTTATAGTGCACTATGACTACCAATATCATTATTGCTGTCACCTAAAGCTCCATAATGCATGTTATGTTCTTAGTTTGTTGAATTGAAGCATTCTGTGTCCCGTGATATTAATTTTTATCTTGAATTTTGAAACAGACTATACCAAGGCTCTTGGATTGTCCGAGCTTGGAAAATGTGAACGTAAAAAGGATATCTTGTGGGGCTCGTCACACTGCTCTAATAACAGGTATACTATAACACACAGAAATGGTTATGGCATTTCCATAACCATGTAGGCAAAGCTATCCTTCCAAGACTAAAAGTCACTTTCATGCATATCTAAATAATGCTAGACTTGAATGCCTGCTTGATTTCTCTACTTCATCTCTTTTCTATAACAGAATCTAGAAGGTGCTGTTGTTCAAATAGACAGTGAGCACTTAACATTAACCTTTTTCTTTCAAAATTTATTCTTTAGCATCTTTGACCAAAGTTTTGAGACTGCTACTTGTCCTTTAGTTGCATTATCTTATGTCAGTACAACTGATAGAAATGATAGAAAATAAAAGAACAGGTAGTTTTATTTTTTCTCTTTAAAAATGATGGGTGATGATGCTACTGTGAAATGGTGTTAATAGGTGAAATATTCTTTAATCTTGTGAATTCCAGTGACATAGGTGGTAACATTGAAACAGGATAATCTTTGGGGAGGATTGACTGCAAATTGTTAAATGTAGTCTATGTTATTTACCAAGCCCACCGAATGAAAATATTTCTACCATAATGTAACTGAATAAAATGGCAAAGCAGGACTTCAAATTCAGACTGTGCATTACTGTTTTATTCTTTCACAAGTCACAAAGATCTTTTTGGCATTCGTCTTGGATACTTACGAGGCTAGTTACTCATTGTGTTGAGCACATTGATGCTGTATTTTTTATTAGATGGAAATTTGCATGTCTATTATTAATAGATTCTTATTAGCTCTCCTTTTTTTTCCCTCTTCAAGATAATGGAAAAGTCTTCTGCTGGGGATGGAACAAGTATGGACAGGTGCTTATATTGCACTACCATTTTCATGTGTCTCCTTTTAATTTCACATTTAAAGTTTAAACGATCAATATTGCTGAATTTTCAATCTGACCATATGCATATTTTAAGTGATACTCATTTTGTGAATTGTTGGCGTTCTTGGTACTGATCATACTATTCTAAATTTCAATTTCTGAATGTGGCAGCTTGGCCTTGGGGACGTGATAGACCGTAACATTCCTTCTGAAGTTACCATCGAAGGTTGTGTAGCTAAAAACGTTGCATGTGGCTGGTGGCATACTCTTCTTCTGGCCGAGCCACCCACTTGATGTCATGTGGCCTTTCTCGAGAGGCTCATGACCCAATTTTGTTAGTTAGCTGTTTTGTTTGGTAAAAATCATATGAAAGCCCATATGCATATGTATATGTACATACAGTAGTGGTATACATATGACATATGTATATATGCTTGTATTCTTTCATGCTGCAAATCATCATGTCATGACTGGCTCTAGCATTTAAACAACACATCCAATAGAGATTTCTGGTTTGCATGGGAAGGAAAATATTGGGTCCTTTTCATCTATGTAACATTATTCTTCATAGTGTATATTTTCTTTTAATTGTATAAACTAACCAGTGTAATAGATACCCTAGAAGTTATTAGGTACTGTCCCTGACATGTTGTTGTAGGGGGTATTATGGGGTGGTTCTTTAGCTTTAGTTTATAGTAGATATCCATGCAAGTTGGCCTTTGAGGTCCATTTTAAATATGTATGGTAGTGATAATTTTATTTTCAAATGCAAGCTCCAGTTTTTCTCAATTCTAATATTCTGTTTTCGACCGACAATAAAAGCTTCGCATAATATTATGATTTCTGGGAAATCGGAATGTTCATGTATGACGCAAACTTTGAAAATGAATTACCCACAGATTTGAAACAGTTGCTTTTTCCAGATTATATATAAATGTGACGTGATAGAGATATATTTCTTCTGGAATCCCTTGCGTTGTCAATGAATTCAAAGTCAAATAACAGAAGCTGCTTTCCGCGGTTTTTAGGCATGGCCATAGCTGTCATCCAAGTTATATATATTCTCTCGTGACAGCGTAGGGAGGGTGGAGTAGCATATTAAGCAAGATCTTATCACGTGAATATGAAGAAACAAACATCTTTTTCTTGACCACTCTAATGATTAAGGCTCAAAACTTGGGGGTTGGACTATTCGTTTAATTGTGTTAACATAGTAGACCGCATTGATTTGGTATAAATTTAAAGCTAACTTGTCACAAATCATGCCTAGGTTTAACAACATTTTTCTATGTATACAAGTTTTTTTATAAGATCAATTTTTAAAATTTATTTATAATTTTATGATTTATTTTTTAAATATTTTCAGACTTTATCTTTACGTGAAAACAAGGATGTCTCTATTCTTACTTCTGACTCTACTATTCAAATGAATTTTTTATTTGCCATTTCTCTATTAATTTTTAATTATAAGAACGGTGCTTTATTTTGCATTTTATTTTTTGTTTTAAAAAACGTATAAAAACTAAATTTGGTCGCAGCTAAAAATTTTATGAAAGCATTTTTCTTGGAGATTGACATTTAAAAAGTTTTCATGACCGTTATTTTGGGATAATTGATTCATTCATGACTTCGTTAATCTATGTATATGGTGAGTTTTTTAATTTTCATTTTATTTTTTAAAACATAATATCATAAGCTATTAAAAAATTATTCAAGGACACCTTTCATGTCATCTATTTGACATCTATCTAACGAGAGAAAAATAGAAAAATATAAACGTAACATGTGATAGAGAAAAAAAGATAAAAAAAATGATTAAATGTTACTTCTGATCATTTATCTTATTTATTTTATTCAGTTTAATATCTTATTTTAAAAAATTAGTTTGATCTTTTATCTTATTTAAAATATTAAAAATGATCATTGTTATTAGAGAAGTGTGATATTCATCAATCGAGAAAATTGAACTAGATGATGTAGCACGAGACAATATTATTTAAGTTCAGATTTATCCTTTAAATTTAAAAAAAAATTAAAATAGTCCTTCTTTAATACATGATGCTCAAAGACCAATTTTGAGCTTCAAAACTTTTTTTGTCTTGTAAAACCAATCTTTAAATCATTTTTCCAAATTTAATTTTTAACCAGCTAATATCATTGGACGAAGTTAAGTAGACAGTTTATCATATATGTTACTTGATCCACCTAACTCTGCAAAGATCCAAGAATATGAACGAGATCACCCCTACAAGTATCCATTGATTTACAAATAAAAAGAAAGTAAAAAATAAGCTAGACTTCCACCATAAAGCAGAAACTTGCAAGTGTTATTTTAAGGTACTAAAGTCTTGACGAAGCAAATCACTATCATTAATATGTTTGTCTTTTGAAAAAAAAGTTTAGATGAATTGAATTGCATGAGTTTATTAGGATTCGAGCAAACTTTAATGTTCAAAAAATACTTACATATATATTTTTATATTATTTATTAACAAGGTCTTCATGTTAAGAGTGAGAATTAAACTTACATTCTTTTAATATATGAGTTTATTTTTTATCAATGGGATCAATCTTTATGGGTAATACTATCATTAATATAATATCACATTCTAGTATATTCTTTCACCAAAATCATTGGAGTATAAGAAGTGGCTAACCTTTCCTCTGTTTACAGTGAAAGAAAACTAAAATAAGGTAAAATGAACAGTATAACGAGACAAGACTCACACTTTTACACTGTAATTTTAATTCAAAATTTTAATTTCATTTCATTCTATCAAACGTTCTTTAATGATAACTCCAAAGAAATATTTCTCAACTAAGAATGGGTTCCGTGCAAATGTATTGTTTTTAAGTAAAAAGAGAGAGATAGAAAAATAATAGGTGTAGAACTTTCCAATATTTTTTTAAGTAATTACTATTTTTTTAAAAATTGATTGTATGATAATTGTTGTTCTTATAATTTATATTTAAAAATAATTTTATATACTAATTTTAGTTTTAGAATTTAAGAATAAAATGGATTGGTTTATTTTAATGCACCAAAATCAGTTAAAGAAATGGAACACTATATTCAAATACACTTAATAAATCAATTTAATTTAAAAATTATTTTAAATAATTTAGTTTTTTAAAATCTTATTTGATTTGATTTTTTGAATTTCTTTTCAGAACCCTAATTAATGACTAGTTGTTGGAAGGGTGTTCAACATTATTTATTATTATTATTTGGATTCTAACGTTCATTATTATATTGGTTAGTCAACCAATGTTCTAGATGCTTGGCGGGCCGTTCTTATCAGAATATTTTTCACATTATTATAGTATCATATAGTATAGGCTTATCACTTCTTTTTCTTTATTATTATTATTATTTTAAATCTTTCTAAGGATATTTACCAAGTACAAAGTACTTTCCTTTTCTCTCCTTACATTTCTTTGTCAAATACTCAAATCTTTTTTCTTAACGTAAAAATTTACCAAGAAGCACTCTACATATTTTTTTCTCCTCTCAATGGATGGTGGAAGATCAGTGTTAGTATATTAACTCTTTGAATAATTTTAAAGAATAATGATATTTTATTATGTTATTCTCCATTAATTTTTTAATATTCATTTCGTTTTGTTGCATAAACTATTTAAGGTTATAACAAATTAAACTTTTTTTTTACATTTTCATTATTTGTATTTTTAATATATCATTTATTTTTATTATTAATTATTTTCAAATTTTATATATCAGAATTTTCTCTCTCTACTTTTTAATGTGGGTATACTTTTGAAAATAATAATTAATGTTATTTTGAAATTTTAAAATAAGATACATAAAATCAGTTTTTCCCAAAAGTGATAGATAAAAAGAAACTGAAATAACAGTTTATAAAGAAAATATTAAACGCGGTTATTTAATATTTTATTTATTTACTGTATCTTTTTTACTAATCCCTTATTTACTAGATTAAAAGCCATTAAAGTTCTTTTATATTTTTAAAACAATAAAAAATTCATTTAATTATTTATTAATTATAGGAAATATTAGGAAACCTAATATTAGAAGATTACTATTACATGAAAATATATTTTTATTCTATTATTAATCTTGTCACAACATACATGAATATGTTAACATTTCTAAATAGTTTTTTTTAGGTATTTTTTTGCATCTTCTCGAGCAACTGTTTGAAGTATTTTATTTTCTTCTGATTATAGCTATTACTTTTACGTTGACTTTTCTTATTCATAAAGTCAAAGTCAACATCAAGCTAATAAAGAATGAGCTTAAAAAAAATCAACAGAATCAATTTTAGGTAGGCAGATCTTCATTGCAACTGATTATGAAGCATTTTCATTTTGAAAAACGGGTGGTGTGTTCAAGGGAAACAAGACATTTGTATATGAAAATTATTTCAGAAAAAGTAGTGGTTTAATATATCGATCCCATATTGATCCCTAAAATGTTACTAGTAAAAATAACTAAATGTATCTAATTCTGCGGCAATGCCACTATACTTCATTCTTACGTCAATTGTATGTATTGGATAAAGATTTCAAAGGGGTTTTAATATATATATATATATATATATATATATATATATATATATATATATATATATATATATATATATTGGTATTCAATAAAAAAATTTAAATAATATAAATAAGTCTTGTGATATTTAATTAAGATTTTTAAAAAAATTTAGTGAGAGCAACAAAATTTTATAATATTTAATTAGGATTTTTTATAATTTAAAAATATACACATTTTGGTGAATTTTTTTTAAGAAGAATTTCAATGAATTTCATAATACTTTTCAGTATAAAATATTTATCAAACAATCTCATTCAAATACTTGAGATTTTACTGGACTTTTTTTCTTTTTTTGTCTATTGGTTTCTAGATTTTTTTTTCCCATCAAACATACTTTCCTATCTTTTTAATATCCTTCAAGATGCGCATGTCATATATGTTTCTCCAATTCTTTTGAAATAAAACAATGTCAAATAATCGTTTCATTTGCATTTTTCTGTTTATTTTCTAAATTAATATTTGTCTTATGTGTTAAGACTAACCATTTTTCCTCACATGGTTCATCATTCACTCGACTTAATATTTTCGTGATTGTCACCCTTAATTTTATTATTCACATAACTGAGTAATTATCCTACAAATCTTTTATATTCTCCACTTCCTTCCATCCCATTTAAACATGTCATTGAATTTTATCATGAAATAATTATAGTAATTAAAAAAAAAATAGAAAAATAACATAATTTTAAATTGATTGTTCAAATCCAAAAGTAAGAATGAAAACATGTTATTGTAAGAAGGATTAATATAGGAAGAAATAAAACTATAATCAATCTAACTATTAAAAGATTAAAAAAATTAGATTGATTTTACTTTTTTTTTATCTAAATTTTATCATTTTTATTATTATTTTATTAATTTTTATAATTTTAAATATATTTTCAAAAATTATCAGAATCATTTCAAATCTTTTAAATTTTTATGATATAAATTCACTAAAATTCAAATTATCATAAAAAAATTTAAAATAAATATAATAAATCATAATATTCCTACGTAATCTTTTTTATATTAAAATAATCTTTTAAAATCATAATATAATACATCCATAACCTCAATAGTTTGCTTATTGCAACACGATATTAGTGTCTCATGTTCGAGACATGGACAGGTTCAGAATCAAAACCAAACCAAAGTATTATATTATACATAATCTAGAAAAGATAATTTTTTTTTCCCCCGTAAAGAGCTGAATTGTCAAATGAAGCAATTTGACGTTCGAAAATGACTGTTTGATTCAGTTTTAATATGTTGTATATTTTAATTAGTGATTCATAAATAATTTATTAAGTTAACTTAATTATCATTAGTTTCTTACCCAAAAAAAAATATCATTAGCTTACTCAAATTATTATAGTAAAGAAAAAAAATTAAAGATATAAGGTAATTTGTGAAATTCATTTATTGATTTTTTTTAGAATTATATATTATTTGATAAGAAATTATTTAAATTATATAAAATAAATGTAGATGATATATAATAACAAAATCCTCAAAAGTTATAAAAAAAATTCAAAACTAAAACAACTTACGCTAACAAAACAAACTTTAAAATAACATGTTGAGCCGTTTTTGAGAATGAACCACGAATAAATATGCTTGTACAGTTTGTGGCAATTAATAACAATGGTTGAAGAAATAATATGGTAACATTTATAAAGTAATGCAACCATTCTATGTCCACACGACCACACACAAATTGTTCAAAGTTTTTTATTATCTTCCACTGTCTTTCATTGATTCAGTGTTTAACCAAATAGTAATGCAGTAAAAAAAAACTAAACAGAAGTATTATTTAAATTAAGATAATTATTTAAGTTTATAGTCATTAAATGCTTGTCCATATTGCCTTTTTGTTATCATTCTTGACTCCACAATGGAAAAGGGAAGAGGAAGATTCAAAGATGAAAAAAGAGAGAAAGAAATAATGTATTTTTTCATATAAAAAATGTAAGAAAAGGGAGAAAATAGTTTTGAAGAAAAAAGTAAAGTGAAGAGACTAATCTAAAAGAGAGAAAGTGAGAAACGAATAATTGAAGACAAATAATCTTTTTTAGCCGAAGAAGACAAATAATGTTATCATTAGAAAAGACTATTAAAAACATAAATATATTATATGAAATTATTATGTTTTTATTGTTTTACAATAAACTAAAACTCTAAGTTAAAAAAATAAATTTAAAGATTTTATTTAATATATTTTTTAGAATTATATTATTAGAAAATAAATTTTCTTATATATAAAAAATATATGGCATACTACAGTTTCTTTATTAAACAATCAGAATTCTAACACTAGAATGTACTCTAATATATATATATATATATATATATATATATATATATATATATATATATATATATATATTCATTTTTGTAAGGCTTGAATTCGACGCGTTTCTTAGAAAAATTACAAATTTCATACAATTATAAACTAAAACAACTTACATGAGTCAACAAAGCAAACTTAAAATGACACACGATGAGCACTGTTTTGACAAAGATTTTATCTAAACCCACCAATAAAATATAACTGTACAGTCCGTGCAAATTAATCACAATAGTTGAAGAAACAGTATTAGTAAATGATAAACACAGTTGATAGCATAATAGAAAAAAAAGATTATTTTACATACCTATAAAGTCAATTTGACAAAATAATATCTTATCCTCTCTTCCCTTTATTATAACCTCTTGGATTAAATTTGACAAGATCTTGGATTGAATAATTATTCTTTAATAAATTGATTATTTTCCTAATTTAAAAAAAAAACTCATTTTGACTAAAAAATCTATTTTTCAGTCTTTAAGATTATTAATTTATAATAATTTGTCTCAAATAAAGACTAAAAGTTAATTATTTTTAAATAAAAAACAAAAATAACCACTTTTAAATTAAAGAAATTAAAAATAAACTAAATTTAAATTTGAGAGACTATAAATATACTTAAACTTCAAATCTCTTATAAAAAAATTTCGTGCACAAATAAACTGATCCACAATTCAACTTAATGTCCCAATTGTATAAATTTATTAAATATACAAAAGAGAAACTTTATTATCGGACTCAAATAAAATTATATGTCTTTCAAAAGACATGCACTTTCTCCTTCTAATTCACACTTTTAACAAAATTAATTAATTAAAATAATATTATTAATTTTTTCAATAATTTGTAATATTCTTTCAAATTACTCATAATTTTTAAAATTAATCATTTTTCTTTTACTACTTTATTATTTATCACCTCAATGAGCGCTTCAACCATGGTACGCTCATAGATCCTTCTCCTGAATCCCTTACCTTCTGCAAATAGGATATTTTTGATGATTATTCAGCATGAACGACAACATTCCGTTACCACCTCGACTTCCCTCGACACCAATCCATTTGCTAATGTCGTTTCTGGCAAATCAACCTATTTAACTCGAAAGTGTAACCATTGTGGTTGCCTCGGTCACACCAGTGATATTTGTTATCAGAAGCAAGGGAATGTCGTTCCTAAATGCGAGCATTGCACATGTTTTGGCCATACGATGGATGTCTGCTACGCAAAATTCAGATACCCACTTGGTCACCCAAAATATTTGGGTCGACCTCGCCTTCCCAACAAGAGTGGGAATTTTAGCAGTAACAACAGTGGCACTGTCAACAACGTTGCAAGTGATGGAAGCAGCATAAATCTATTTGGTGAAGAACGCAAGGATGGGTATGTACCAGCACCCAATCCCAACATTACACAGGCCTAATTTCAACAACTGATGGCTTTACTCCAAAAGACCTCAATTGGTGGTGCGAATACAAGTGAAATTCCCATTTGATCCAACCTTAGTCACTCTAGCCCAAATGCTCTTTCTGATATGTTTGGTACCTCTTTCATTTTTTATGTCAACACCACACACACACTTAGCACAACTAAATCATACATCACACCCTGGATTATAGATTCAGGGGCCACAGATAATATCACTTGTTTCTTACATTATTTTCACACTCATTCTAAAATAAGACCAGTGAATATTAATTTACCAAATGGACATGTTGTTAAAGCTCACATTTCCGACACAATTTATTTTTCACCTACTTTTGCCATCCATGATGTCTTATATCTCCCTGAATTTACATTCAATCTACTGTCCATTTCTAAGTTAATTTCCAATCTTAAATATTTTATAACCTTTTCTCATTACTCTTGTCGAATTTAGGAAATGAACACGTTGAAGATGATTGGTTCGACTAAATTAAAGGAGGGATTATATCACTTGGAAATTAAAGAGAGAGAATCATCCTCACAACTACCTTCAATCATCAATGCAAGCATCAACCATACCAATGATTCTACCCTTTGGCATTTTAGACTAGGACATTTATCTGGAAATCGTCTCAATGCTTTACATCAAGAGTACCCTTTTATTTCTAGCAAATTTAATGAAATTTGTGATATTTGCCATCTAGCAAAACAAAGAAAATTACCTTACTCTCTTAGTACTAACCGAAGTTCTAAAATCTTTGACTTAATCCATATGGATATTTAGGGCCCTTTTTCTAAAAATTCTATCCATGGTCACAAATATTTCTTGACCAATTTTGGATGATCATAGTAGATACACTTGGGTGGTTTTTATTAAAGTCTAAGGCTGAAGTCAAAATACATATAGAAAATTTTCTTTCTTTAGTTAAAAATCAATTTGAAACAAGCATAAAGTGTATCGGCTTCGATAATGGACCCAAATTTTTGTTAAAAGATTTTTTCTCTTCAAAGGGCATAATCCATCAAACCAGTTGTGTTTACACACCACAACAAAAAGGGAGAGTTGAACGCAAACATCAACATATCCTTAATGTTGCTAGGGCTCTAATGTTTCATTCAAAAATTCCTAGCAATTTTTGGTCTTATGCTATCAAGCATGTTGTTTTCTTAATTAATCGTGTTCCTTCTCCCATCATTTTAAATAAAACCCCGTTTGAGCTTTTATACAAACAAAAACCTGATTTTTCAATGCTGGAAGTTTTTGGTTGTTTATGCTTTGCTACAAAACACACCCCATAGCACAAATTTGATGCTAGATCTCAGAAAGGGGCCTTTCTAGGTTATGAAAATGGGACAAAAGGGTATGTTATTCTTGATACAAGCAACAAAGAAATCTTTATTTCCAGAAATGTCTTATTTCATGAAATGCAATTTCCCTTTGATAAAACCAGCCCACACACTACCTCTATTGGCCCAGATACAAACTTCCTACCTACACCACCCTTAGGCCAAGCCACATCTTTTGACCAGACTACTTCTAAACCCCTGGACGGATCCACCATATCCATTGAAACTAACCTTCCCATGCCACCTCCAACAAACGATATCTCTCCTTTGTCCTTAACTCCAGAATTCTCAAATCCATCTCCTTCCTCTCCTTTGACTTCATCTTCTCAACCCAATTCGCCACCACCTATCAATCCTCCTCCTCACCGATCAAGTCGACCTAGCCAACCACCACCTTATCTTTCTGAGTACAAGTGTGATCTCCCTCCTCTCAAATCGGTTCAATCATATTCTACCTGCTCATATACGATTCAAGCCTCCCTCACATATGATTGAATTTCTCCCTTTCATCATCGTTACATTATGTCTCTGTCTTCTGAGTCTGAACCCACCAGATTTGACGACACCGTCAAACACCCTTGTTGGAGAGAAGCCATGAATCATGAAATTGAGGCTTTAATAATGGACCGGACCTGGGATGTTGTTCATACTCCTCCTCATGTTCGTCCCATTGGGTGCAAATGGGTTTACAAAATCAAGAGGTTGCCCGATGATAATGTTGAGCAGTACAAAGCCCGTCTCGTTGCAAAGGGATTTTCTCAAATTGAAGGTGTGGACTACTTCAAAACCTTCTCCCCTGTGGTTAAAATGTCAACAATCCGTGTAGTCCTTGCCCTTGCCTCCATCAATCGTTGGACTCTTCAACAATTGGATGTCAGCAATGCGTTCCTCCGTGGGGACTTATCTGAAGATGTTTACATGGTGATCCCTCCTGGACTACATGGATTCAGTCCCTCTTAGAGTTGCAAACTTCACAAATCTCTCTACGGTTTGAAACATGCAAGTCACAAATGGTATAAAAAATTGTCTAATTTGCTCTTGACCTATGGATATTGACATGCCCATGCTGATCATAGTCTTTTTATCAAGGCTAATTATGTTGAATTTACTGCTCTTATCATTTATGTTGATGATATTGTTTTAACTGGTAATTTTGTCCGAGAAATCAGTAGCGTCAAATAGATCCTCCACTCTAATTTTCACATTAAGGATTTGGGGACATTGAAATATTTTTTGGGAATTGAAGTGAAACATTCTAATCAAGGGATTTCTCTATGCCAAAGAAAGTATTGTCTTGACCTTCTAAAGGATTTTGGCATGCTTGTATGAAAACCATCTTCTACACCCATGGATAGTACTCTTCGACTTCATGCTGATCCACTTCCATATCGAAGACTGGTTGGTTGCTTAATTTACCTTACAAGCATTAGGCCTGACATAGCTTTTGCCCCACAACAATTGAGTCAATTCATGTCCAACCCCACAAAAGCTCATCACAATGCAGCAATAAAAGTCCTCTGTTATCTCAAAAGTTGTCCCAAAAAAGGCTTAGTCTTTCGCAAAAATTGCAACACTCAAATTCGAGGTTTTAGTGATGCCGGTTGGGCAACTTGTGTGGATTCTAGACGCTCTATAACTGACTACTGCTTCTTCATTGGTAATTTTCTTGTTTCATGGAAAACGAAGAAACATAATACCGTCTCCCAATCCTCTTCTGAAGCCGAATATCGAGCTTTGGCAGCTACCACTTGCGTTGCAATGGCTTACTTATCTCCTTAGAGACCTACGGGTTCCTCGCTCAATTCAATCTATTATCTATTGTGATAATCAAAGCGCTTTACACATAGCTGCCAACCCCGTTTTTCATGAACGGATGAAACACTTGGATATTGATTGTCACCTTGTTAGAGAAAAATCTCAGGCAGGACTTATGCAATTGCTTCCGATTCGTTCTTCAAATCAATTGGCAGACATTTTCACAAAAGGCCTCCCACCTCGCCTCTTCACTGTCAATTCATCCAAGCTAAAGTTAGCTGATATCTACCTACCTCCAGCTTGTGGGGGGCTAATAAAAGAAAACCATGATTCTAGCCTAAGCATAGCATAATGCAGTAACTAACCATAATTCTATTTTCTATTTTATCAATTGTATAAGATATACATTCTAGAACCAATGAGCTGTAAATAGTACAAGAATATGAGCGGTAAATAGTACAAGAATATGCTCTCCCTTTCTCTTTTAGTTATTCCATCTTATCCTTTTAGGTCATTCTTTGTATTCTTTCATATATAAGTTGTAATAATTGATTTGCTGAATATACAAATATTTATTCCAATCATTTCATTTTATTATGTTTGTTCTTTTCTGTTAACCTGGATCTTCCTGTGAATCGCCGACTCTAACTGGGTTTGGAGATTCAATGGCTTTCACCCAAAGAAACCAATCTGAATATATATATATATATATCAATAAAATTGTTCATTTTTAAATTTATTGATTTGATAAGCGAATTTTAAATTTATTGTTAATCAAACAAAGCATGGGTTGGGTCTATCAGAAGTATGCTCACACTTAGTATCTGTCCATGCCATAAATATGATTTATTTGGAAGGGGAAGACATGTGAGAAAAAAAAAACAAATGACATAAATTTTGACAAATTTTAGACTAAAAATCATTTAAATTGTAGTTTTTTAATTTTAATTATTTATAGAATAGCTAATATTGATCTTTAAGCGTATCAATCTTAAGAATTGATTGTATTGCATTATTAAGTATTGTCAATCTTCAAAATTATTATTTTTTATCCCTAAAATTAATTGATTCTTAAATGGAAATTAATCTCATAATAATTAAATTTTTGTAAATTTAAAATTAAATATTTATAACAACATATTAAATTAATATATGATTTCCTAAAATATATATTTTATTATAGTATTACAAAATATTAAAATATTTATAAGATTTTATTTTTAATTCAACATTGACATAGAAGCAATCAACTTCTAAAAATTCCAATGTAATTGATCATGTAATCAGGGATTGAAGACAAATATGTTTTGAAAGAATAAGTTATTTCTGATAATAAAATTGGATAAAAATTTTAAGATTGTCATTTCATTTAATTCTAGAATTCTATTTCAGTTTAAGAATAAATAATTTTACAAATTATTTCTTTTGCAATGGTAATAAACAAAAGTGAAAGATAATCTCTCGAATATATTAAAATTTATCTTGTAAGATCAATTTTTTTCACATGATTAATTGTATATTTTTTTATTCATAAAAATTAAACACTTGACTTAATCAACGGAATTAAACCTATATATATATATATATATATATAGACCGAGAAAGTTTTTAAAATTTTAATCAGATATTGTCAGTCTTATTAGTTTTGTAACATCTATATCAATATATCATGTATTTGTTATCTAATTTATGCATAGTTATGATCGTATTACCTTTTTTATGTACTCTTCGATATTTGTTGTTTCAAATTCATAAGATAATGCACAACATAAACAAGCATTTTGTCACACCGATCCACAAATACATTTTCTATCAGACAGCTACTTGAACAAAGGTGATAATTTTTCTTACACAAAATTGTATACTTGATAACATATTTTTTGCATTTATGCTCCATTAAGTTATTAGCAATTGCTCAACACGTTTTCCATAAAAAATGGAAATAAATTAAATTGAATTTATTTCACTTAATTTTCAATACTTTATTTTCATATTCACTATACTAAATTCTTTTTTTATATTTTATTTTTTATCAGATGTTTTAGGTACTTCAACAAAATTTGAATACCTTTCATTTTTTTTAAGAATTACATATGTCACAACTCTTAAGAATATTATAGTTATGGCGAAATCAATATTCTTGATGAGTTTCTTATCAAGGACTTTAATGATCCTATCTATGTAATTGTTGAGACAACGTATCCTAACTTATTACAAAACTATAACAATGGAGATTTCTTGCAGAAAAGAGTTGTTCTAGCCTTTACAAAATATGTTATTGATAGTATAAATGATTATGTCATGTCTTTGATACCCAGTGAGGAGAAATAATATTGTAGTGCTGATAGTATTGATAAATCTGATCAACTATTCAATCCTATATTTGGAGTTCTAACACCTGAATTTTTGAACTCATTGAAAACATATGGAATACCTAATCACAAGTTAAAAATCAAGGTTGACACTCCCATAATACTATTACGAAATTTGGACCAGGCAGATGGGTTATGTAATGGAACTAGGCTTATTGTCACAAGACTTGGTGTACATGTGGTTGAAGCAGAGATTATTACTAGCCCCAATATAGGACATAGGACATACATACCAAGAATGAATATGTGTCCTTCTGATTCTCCATGGCTATTCAAATTAATTAGAAGACAATTTTCATTCATGGTTTAATTTGCAATGACCATTAACAAATCTCAAGGATAGTCTTTGGCACATGTTGGATTGTATTTACCAAATCCAGTATTTTCTCATGGCCAGTTATATGTAGCACTTTCCCGAGTGCAAAGTAAAAAAGGACTACATATTCTTATTCATGATAAAGAAGGCAATCCAAAAAATACTACTATTAATGTAGTATACAAAGAAGTCTTTGCAAACTTATAGAGAATGTATGCTTCCCAAATTCTTATTGTTACATATGCATTACCATTAATGTCATTCATTTTGTATATAAAACTATAAGAAACACGAAGAAAGATATCCTAGGTTTGATAGCTATCTAATTTTTTATTGACTTCTTTTTCAGCATATTAATTTCCATTTCAGCAAATTATAATGTACTACATATTTAATTTTGTCGGCATTTTTACTAGTTCCAACATGCTCACTTTTTTAAGAAGTATCAATGCACATCTATCCCCTTTATCAAACATGCAAACCATTACCTATATTCTTTGTAATTCAAACTTATTTTTGTGTTAATCATATATGACATACCATATATAATAGGTCATCACAATATGTATATGGGATATCATATTTCATTCAAATGTTTACTTGGATGATATTGTTTGTAATTTTTTTAATATAATTAAACTACCAACATATATTATCAAATATTACTATTAGCGCGTGATTCAGCATGGACCAGGTTCTATTTTATTAAAAAAAATGTTTTTATAATGGTGAGTTTTCTGTTTGTACTTTTTATTTTGGTGAATTGATTTGTTGCTAATCTAGGTGGTTGTTCAGACCTTGTTGTGGAGTTGAAGGTAATTTGGTTTGATCTTATTCTGGCCTGATCTAAGTTGTAGGGTGCATCCATGTCATGTACTCTTCAGATAGATTTACTCAGTTCACAGTAATGCAAGAAACATTACTTAGAATCATATTTTTTTGAGAATTCGACCTAAGTAGCGGATGATACGATAAAATATGTTATGAGAAAGTTTTCTAATTTTAATAACAATAAAGCTTTGTAAGATAATGTTTTTATTATTTTTTATGTTATCTTTCTTTTATTATATTACTTTTTTAGGGATTTTTTTTAATTTCAATATAAACTCAATTTGATACTTTTTTTTTACATTACCAAGTTTACATATGTCCACGCTCAAAACATACACAAACAAACTATTTCTTTTCTCGTGCATCATACCCTTCAAAATCTAGTTCAACAAAATACGTTAGTCGTTGTCCAATTAGTATTTTATTTATACATAAGCTAGAAAAGAGGATTTTTTTTTTTTCCTTAAAGAGCTGACTGTTCAAATGAAGCTTCGACATTAGAAAATGACTGTTTAAATATGTTGTATATTTTAATTAGTGATTCATAAATAATTTTATTAAGTTAACTTAATTTTCATTAGTTTACCCAAATTATTAAAGTAAAGAAAAAAAAAATGAAAGATATAAGGTAATTCACTTATTGATTTTTTTTAGAATTATATTATTTGATAAGAATTTTACTTAAATTATGTAAAATAAATATAGATGATATATAATAGTAAAATCCTCAAATTAAAGTGATAAGAAAATTCAAAATTAAAACAACTTACGCTAACAAAGCAAACTTTAAAATAATATGTTGAGTCGTTTTTGAAAATGAACCACCAATAAAATATGCTTGTACAGTATGTGGCAATTAATGACAATCGTTGAAGAAATAGTAGTGGTAAACGATGAAAGCAGTTGATAGTATAGTACTGTTATTGAAAGAAAAAAAAATCAATTATAAACACGTAAAGTCAATTTTCATAATGTAATCTGTTACTGATAAAAAAAAAAAATGTAATCTGTTAGATTTTTTATAATTATCTTCCACTGTCTTTCATTTTCTTATGGTAAAACTGTCTTTCATTTATTTTGTGTTAAACCAAATAGTAGTACTACTATTATTTAAATTAAGATAATTAAATACTTGAGTTATTTTTTTTAGGTGTCTATATTGAAGAGTCCATTGCCTCTTTATTATCATTCTTGACTCTAGAAGGGAAAAGAGAAGGAGGAAGATTTAAGGATGAAAACAGAGAAAGAAATAATGTTTTTTTTAATATAAAAAAGTAAGAAAAGGGAATTTTGTAGAAAAAAATGAAAGTGAAGAGACTAATCTACAATAGATAGAGAAAATGAATCATTAAAGACAAATAATCTCATCATTAGAAAAAAAATATTAAAAATTTCAATTTTTACATTTTTTATTTATTTTTTACAATAAAATAAAATTCTAAGTTAAATGACACCAAAAAAAATAATCTAAGGTTAACTGAAATTTAAAGATGTTCTTTAATATATTTTTTAGAATTATATTATTAGAAATAAATTTACTTATATAAAAATATGACATACTCTATTATTTTTTTTTTAAAGGACGAAGTTTCTTTATTAAGCAGTCATCAGAATTCTAGCAATAGAGTGCACTCTAAGATATTTTATATAAAAAAACAAATCGTTCCTAACATTCATTTTTGTAAGGCTTCTATGATATTTCACCCGGAAAAAAAAATAAAAAAAGAGTCAACTAAGCTAAATTAAAATGACACGATGAGTATTGAATACTGTTTATCTAAACCCACCAATAATATATAACTGTACAGTCTGTAGAAATTAAAAAAATGTCATAACATTAACATTATTGCCACATATATATATATATATATATATATGTCCACTGCAACTCTCTCCCACCAAATGGAGTCCATGACGACCAGACTCTTCCTCTTCGCAGGGACTCTTCTACTGCTTCTACTCTCACGCGCCACGCACGTGTCATCCGCCACCTTATGTCCGCCGTGCGGCAACACGACGGTGCCGTTTCCCCTGAGCACAACCCCAACATGCGGCGACCCGTCGTACAAAATCCGATGCAGCAGCTCCAACACCCTCGTCTTCGACACGCTTAACAACTCCTACCCGATCGAGTCCATCGACCCGAACTCCCAGCGCTTCGTGATCCGACCCGCTCCGCTGTTAACGAACACGTGCGTGTCCACCGATAAAGTGCACCAGGGGATCCAGCTCAACACCACCCTCCCCTTCAACATCACAAGCTCCAACACCATCGTGTATCTCAACTGCACCACCACGCTCCTCCAGTCCCCGCTCAACTGCTCCGCCGCCAGCGCCTGCCATTCCTACATCAAGGCCACCGCCTCCGCCGCCGCATGCCAGGGCGCTGGGCCACTCTGCTGCACCTATCGCACCGGCGGCTCCAGCAACTCCTACATGCTTCGTGTTAGAGACTCTGGCTGTAGCGCATACTCTAGTTTCGTTAACCTCAACCCGGCTCTCCCAGTGAACCGCTGGCCCGAACCGGGTTTGGAGATTCAGTGGCTTTCGCCCAAAGAAACCGTGTGTGGGTCCCAGCAGGATTGCGACTCCGCCACGTCGACTTGCGGGCCTGATGCTTCTTCTGCGCTCGGGATCAGGAGGTGCTTTTGTAACGATGGGCTCGTCTGGGACCCTATCCAAGGGGTGTGCGCTAAAAGTGAGTTGTAGTGGATTATACCTCCCATTTTTTTTTTAATTTTAATTTTCTAATTTGTTTGCCCCGTTGACTAAGTTTTCAGTTTTGGTTTGACTTTTGGTGCAGAAATTACTTGCCAGAACCCTGGTGGTTGTGACGACTCAACAAGCAGAACGGCCATAATAGCAGGTATTCATTGCACTTTTAGATTTTTAATTTCTCCTTTTTAAATTCATAAAATTTCCTCTTATAACATACTATTACATATATAATAGAATAGAAATAGAAAAGTTAAATTATTTTATTTGTGGGCACCGAAAAGAGTATTAGGATTTATAATAAGTCATGGATGTATTGCTGAATTCAGCTAACCCAGCTAAATCCTTTAACCCTTCCGCTAAATTTTATATATGAATATCGTATTGTTTAGTAGTAAGCCTTTTTTCTTCTTCTAATTGTTAAAGGTGTTAATGTTTTGACATCTTTTCAATAGTCTATATAGTATATACTAGTTCTAACAGACTAACACGGGCTTGTTAAAAAAGTAAGGCTAGTCTCATGCGGAAAAATGGGCTGTGCAAATGTGAACCAGTACTGCATACAACGAAATTGTGACAGAAGCAATTTAACATATAAATGATGACATGTGAACCAATGAAAGTCTTCGTCAATAATGAAGGTCTGAGTGATATAAATTGCCTATGACAGTTGAAACTTAAATACAGGTCAAAGGAATCATCTACCTACCCAAGCATTGTGAGTTTAATATAAGGGATAGAGTTTTAATTTATATGAAAAGAACTCAATAATTGTGTACTTTTTTATGTGAACTTGGAGTTGATAAATTGCTCATATTTCATCCATTGAGGGGAAAAAAAGTCTTCTCAATATCCTTGTTGAATGAAAATTGGATGGCTATTCTGAACACTGGTTTCTTGTGGCCTCTTTTGTAACTAATTTTTTAAAACTTTGATTGCAACAATGTGCAGGTTCAGTATGTGGGGTTGGAGCTGCACTCATTCTTGCCGTCATTGCCTTTCTACTCTACAAACGCCACAGGCGCATCAAAGAAGCACAAGCACGCCTAGCCAAAGAGCGTGAAGGGATTCTGAATGCCAGTAATGGTGGCAGAGCCGCTAAACTTTTCAGTGGCAAAGAGTTAAAGAAAGCCACAAACGACTTCTCCAGTGACCGGCTTCTAGGTGTTGGAGGCTATGGTGAAGTCTACAAGGGCATTCTTCAAGATGGCACTGTTGTGGCTGTCAAGTGTGCCAAGCTTGGCAACCCCAAAGGCACTGACCAAGTCCTCAATGAGGTTCGCATATTATGCCAAGTTAACCACCGCAACCTTGTTGGTTTACTTGGTTGCTGCGTGGAACTGGAGCAGCCTATTATGGTTTATGAGTTCATAGAAAATGGGACACTTCTTGATCACTTGCAAGGTCAAATGCCTAAGAGCCGTGGCTTGCTTACATGGACTCATCGCCTTCAAATTGCACGTCACACCGCTGAGGGTCTCGCTTACCTTCACTTCATGGCTGTGCCTCCTATCTACCATAGAGATGTCAAGTCCAGCAACATTCTGCTAGATATCAAGATGAATGCCAAAGTTTCAGATTTTGGATTGTCTAGGTTGGCTCAGACAGATATGAGTCATATCTCTACTTGTGCTCAGGGGACCCTTGGTTACCTTGATCCTGAGTATTATAGGAACTACCAATTGACTGATAAGAGTGATGTTTACAGTTTTGGGGTGGTGCTACTTGAGCTTTTGACAGCTCAGAAGGCAATAGATTTTAACAGGGCTGCCGATGATGTGAACTTGGCGATTTACGTGCATCGGATGGTGGCTGAGGAAAAGTTGATGGATGTCATTGATCCAGTGTTGAAGAATGGAGCTACCACTATAGAGCTAGAGACGATGAAGGCAGTGGCGTTTTTGGCATTGGGTTGCTTGGAGGAAAAGAGACAGAATCGACCTTCAATGAAAGAGGTGGCAGAAGAGATTGAGTATATCATTAGTATTGCCTCGGCAAAGGTAGTGGAGAACTAGTTTCTTTTGATGTTAATGATGTTGTTGAGTTGTCTGATGTTTTTTTTTTTTGGATTTTGTAACTTATGCTTTGTGTTTGTTGTTGCTAGACTAAATTTTTAGTTCTAGACTCTAGCCTCTTGTTTTGCACATGTATTATGTATATGTATTACCTTTGGTGAATGAAAAGAAGTTCTGCAGTAAAAAACAATTTGCAAAAGCTGTTTCAAATCCTCGTTTTGCTAAGCTGAAACATCAAACGTTCAAGGTTTTGCAGTTGCTTTGATTTTATTTGTTTAAATTCAAAGAATTACCAAATGTTGCATTGCATTACTGCAAGGAGACTGAAGTTCATTATATTGTCCTAAGTTCTATCTTGGAGGATTTGTAATTTCAAGTTTTCTTGGGTTTCACTTTTATAGATGGTTTAAGTGTTTAACAAGTCCATGAGTCCATAACAAAAGGTATTTTCAATCTTTCAGAAATAAATTAAAATTTATTAGGCTTAGTAGGTTCGGTTAGCTTGCAATTCTTGAACTGAACAGACGAGTACTTGTACGTGATGGATTATGGACATTTTCAATGTGAACCTCCTTGTCTTTCACTAGGCTTAGGTAAGGAGTGTGATTTGCCTCCCTCTAGTTTCCTTTCTTTCACAGAAATTCAACCAATAACAAAAAAAGTAAGTTGCTAAAATTCTAGAGACTGTTAAAATAGACAAAATTATAATGAAAACTACAAGAGTGATGCCAAGGAATAGGACGATTGGAGAAGAATCAAATGTAAATTTGCAATTTTATTTAAATGGTAGTTGGATTGAGCTAGTAAGCACAAGCACAAACTTCCAATTGTAGCTTTGAAATAGAAACAATAATTTATTCTGAGGACTAATATCACTCTCTCAAAAGCTGATAAAAGTAAAAAACTTAAAAATATTACTCTCAAAAACATAGGTTAAACCAACAAATGAAGTTTGATGAAAAATAATAGGCACCCATCGACTAAAATGAGGGCGATGCTGACGAGGTGAAGGTGATGGTGGTAGAGTTGGAGGCAGTGTTTGGGGTTGAACTGTAATAACAAGCTTTTGGCCAGCATTGCAGTGACCAACAACACTTTTCTGCTAGGAATTGCCAATACAATACGGTCATTTCCATTAGACAATGCTTCACTTGCTGGAGGAGTCGTGCAGCTCTGGAATGCTGTTCCATTCACTTTGAACACAGTGTTCTCCAACATCATACTTGATACTGCAAATTACAAAACGAATCAGCTTTTATTATGAAACACTCTACTCTAGTATCAATAACAAGACAAACAGTGATCATTTCGAAAACTTAATCATATATTATGTTATGTTGCAGAATACATTTTAGTTATTTTTAGTAATTTATTTTATTAGTTAAAAAATTTATTTGATTATTTAGTAAATAATTTTTTTACTAGTTTTTAATATTTTTTAGATATTATTTGAAATAATATTTTTAAATTTAACTTTTAATTTTTTATATTTTTTTTATTCTCAATATATTATTATTTTTTAATAAATCATGATTATATTATTTTTTTTGTTATTTTATACTTTTTAACTACTTCAACAATTAATTTTGTCAAATATTTATAATTTGATAAATTAATTTTTAAGTCTTTCACTTTCAATTTTCAACTAATTTTGTCAAACATAATTTAATTAAAAATTATTTAAATATGTTTCTTAAGTCTCTTAAGCTAATTATTAAAAAAATCAATAATAATACATGGTTATTTATGATTAGATGAAACTAATTATATTAAAACTTTACATTTAAATTCTTGAACGAAATTAGTAAACTATAAAATAAATAATTTGATGAGTTGAACTTACCAAGTACATCCCCAACTTGGAAGGTTTTATCGGCAGCCCAAGCTGCGTAATCAAAGCCGACTACAAATTTCTTGGCCATAGCAATGGATGGAAGGAAGATGGTGGCAATGAACACAAGCATGCTGAGTGGTGAAAGAGCCACAAATTCTCTGTTATGACTGTGTTGTTAATAAATCTTTATGTTAATTGCTCGTGTCTTGTGGAAGTGTGTATGTTTGAACTCATATATATAGAGCTTGGAAGAAGAGAGTTCCAATGCTGTCATGTGACTCATTCTATGTTGGAGACTGCAGATACGGACGGCTATGGACGGCATGTGGTCAATAACATGCAAGTCTCGAAAAAAAGTGTTAATAAATAAATAAATTAAGGATTTTTTTCTTACACCCAATAAATTTTCTAGTTCAGCCAACAAAATTAATGATTCATCCCCATTTTGAATTTTGAATGTGTGACTTTTGCATTATTAAGATAATATTCTAATCAATTAAGCTAATAGACCAATTATATTAAAAAATAATTAACATTGTTATATATCACAGTAAAATTTCTAATTAATATATATTTAATACACATATATGTTTACATGATAAATTTTATAAAAATTAATTTTAATATAATAATCTATTTTTTTACATATATAAATTTTTATTAAACTTATAATTTTTATTTAAAATTTATATATGTAAAAATTACATTATTAGATCAAAATTAATTATTATAAAATTTATTATATAAATTTATATATATATATATATATATTAGAAATTTTAATATTATATATAACAATATTAATTATTTTTAATATAATTGACCTATTAACTTAGTTGGTTAGAATATTATATTAATAACAGAAAAATTATAAGTTTAAGATCTACATAAATCATTAATTTTAAATTGTTTCATAAAACATATTTTTAACACTCCATAAGGTCAACCTGAAAAACAATTAATCATTAACCATTAGTCTTTTTCTTAAAAAAAAACAATTAGCCTTTGTTCATGAAAAAGAGATGCAATCCGCACAGTATGAACTAATTTTTTTTTTAAGTTGAGTTAAATTTAACCTATATTTGAAGATGGTGCTGAGCCTATCCTATATTTATTATTGGGCAAATTGGATTTTGATTACAGTTTGTTTTTTCACTGCGATTTTGATTGTAGGCTAGCTATTTTAAGAAAAAGATTAAACTTATCCTATATTTATTATTGGGTAAATTGGATTTTGATTATAGGCTATTTCAAAAAAGATTCAACATTTTTTTTATGGGTATACGATAAGGAATGGAAAGAAAAAGGAATAAGTCATTCGATTTAATTAAAGTGTTTTTCAATCTCAACATTTCAAAATGGGTTACAAACCTTTCATGTTATCCACTTATTAAATTATTAGGCATGAGAAAATGTATTGAGAAGAAATGAGTGATACGTAATCAATATTTAAAGTGAACAATATATATATATATAATCATAGTTATTGATGTTATAATTTTCAATTCCTTATGTGTGCATATATTTAGAGATATAATATAATACAATAATCTTTACGATAATTTGTACAATATCATTTGTGTTTATATCTATTTCCATCGCATAATTTATTATATCTTAAAAATTTTCTTCTTTCTCTCTTTTAATTGTAAAATTTATTGCAAAAGTATCATTTCTCATATACTTGCGAACATATCAAATGATAATTTTTCTTAAAGAGAGAAAAAAGAACTATAAATGTGGTGCTATCAAATGAAAATGATTTTTACTGTGAGAAATAAGAACTATAAGTGTGTATAAATATATCAGACGAGGATTTCTTTTTTTCTTTTTTTACTGTGATTTCTTTTTCTTCTTATTACAAGAAATGAGAACTAAAAAACATAGACTATATATTAAATTATATTTGAATGGTCAAAATTTAAACAAAAATTAATGCATACGACTTTTTAAAATAATTATATGCTTATACAATATTAAGATACATAAAAATAACTCTGGAGAATATTTTCCAAACACCCCCAATGATTAAACTAGAATAATAAAAAATATTTTAAAAATGATCTCGCTAACAAGTATTATAATTGTTTTGGTATGTACCAAAAAAATCATAAAGGTATTAGTTAAAAAATATTTAATATATTTTATCTTACTAAGTATTTTAATTATTTAGAAACGAAGTTATATATATATATTATTTATAATATAATAAATATATTTTTAAGAAATATTTTACTTTTATTTGCTTGAGGACACTCATTAACATTTATGTTCGAAGAATTTCTTATTTTCAAAGTCAGAAAAGATCGAAAAGAAAAGAATGGGTATACGGCATGCAATTAGTTTTTGGTGATTTGTTACGGTCTTTGTTCGTCTTTTGAATTTTAGGCTAGTTAACTTTGGTAAGATTTGGAACGAAATTCATTTAGTACTTTAGTAGGTTGATGCATATACAAAATTATGAACCATTTTTTTCCCCCATTTTCCTTCACTTTAATACCCGAGAAGTGTACTGTAAATAACTAAGCTAAAGACCACGATCAAAGGAGAAATGTGAGAAGTATTAATAATACATTTTTCACGTATTTAACAATTACGTGTGTAGCGAATTCTCAGAGGTTGTTTGCCATATAGGCAAAGACTTCTATTTAATAGAAGAAATAAAGTTATATCAGAGAACGAATGTCATATATCTTTTTTGGTTGTCCACAAATTCAACAAGTATGGCAGGTGGCTAGAATATGGCATTCCATTGAAGATAAAGTTGTATCAGCTAATGAGTTATTATTTGATTTGCTGGAAACTCTTTCTATGGATGTTAAATGCAACCTAGCTTGTTGTTATTTTATGGTGTGTATGGCATAGAAGAAATAAGAAAATATGGGGCAATGTTGAGCATCCTTCTCAGATTTCTGTTTCAAGGGCCCTGCAGGCTGCAGCAATCTAGATGATGCAATCTTCAATGATCAAAATTGCTATGGAATTGACATTTGTCTCTTCGAAATGAAAATGGAAGCTCTGTCAAAGGAAAAACAACTTGGCATTATGGAATTCCTCAGCCTCGTGAAGCAGATGCAAGGGGTTTACTTCAAGCTCTTATTTGGCTCTCAGATATGGCCATATGGGAGTGCATATGACAGCTTACACTTCTCTTCTACTGCTCTCTCAAATTTCCATTTGCTTTTAGCCAAATGTAGAAATTATCTAAGAAATTTTCCAAACTCTTTTGGTGAGTTTTGTTAGGAGATAAACCGATCTAAGTCAACTCATTCCTTAGCTGTGCTAATATATATCCACATATATATTTGATCATACTTCCAATTATATATATATATATATATATTTTTTCTAAGTGAAATGGCATAGACCACTTTCTGTAAAAAAAAAAAAAACATTATTATTAAGTTAAAAGTTCAAGTGGCATTTATTAAATAATGTAAGTTTTACTCTTTAATTAATGTTTTTTTTCTCTTTATTAGTTAGAACATCTTCAACTCATGTACTTAAATGAGTTGTAAGACTCATAATTTTAAAATAAATAACTCATTTAAATAATATGTTGTTGGTCTTTAGTTTTATTCATTAATAAATGATGATATAGATATCATCCACACACTAGAAACTTTGCTAAAGAAAAATCATACATATATAATTTTGACCAATTATTTGTTGATTGTTACTTGCATTTTTAAATAAAAACAAAAACAAAAAACGAGAGCGATTTGATTACTACTACCTCTCTTTCACGAAAATTCAATGAATATAAAAAAGAGAGTAAGTAAATAAAATTCTAGTTACTGTTAAAATGGATAAGAGTAACGAAAGTTACAACCTATTTATACTTGAGTTAGGGAGGAAAACTAAAACTGTCATGATGTAAAGGAATAGGAAGATTAGTGAAAACCAGCTAGAATGTAAATTTCCAATATCTTATTTAAATGGTATATATAGGTGGATTGTGCTTATATTATCATATTATAAGCACATCACAAACTCCCAATTTGAATTTTAAAATACAACAACAAAAATCCTGATGAATTTTGAAATAGAAACAATAATTTATCCCGAGGACCAACCAATTAATGCACTAGTACTCCCACACTCTCAAAACAAACATAGGTTAAAGCAACAATAAAGTTTAATGGAATATTGTAAATAGCTTCTTAGGAATCCATCGACCAAAATGAGGGCGATGTTGAAAAGGTGAAGGTGCAGGGGCAGGAGTTGGAGGCAGTGTTTGGGGTTGAACTGTGATAACAAGCTTTTGGCCAGCATTGCAGTGACCAACAACACCACATATGTACCATTTTCTGCCAGGAATTGCCAACACAATACGATCACTTCCAGTGGTCAATGCCTCACTTGCTGGAGGAATCGTGCAGCTCTGAAATGCTGTTCCATTCACTTTGAACACGTTGTGTTTTCCAACAGCATACTTGAACACTACGCCATTATTAAGAAGCACTTTACTCTTGTATCAATAATAATATGAAATCCAAAGTTCTACCGTAAAAAAATAATGACATAAGAGTGATAATTTTATAAATTTAATCATATTTCATAGTGAACCATTAAAGGTAAGAATTGTGATATATAAAAAGAGTTTAATGATTATGATGATATAAAATAGGTTTATAACGTCGTTTAATCATAAATTACTATTAATATATTTTTTAAAATAATTATCATAAAAATTAACAGTTTTATTATATATGGTGAATTGTGTTTAAGAGGCCATAAACTGATCCACAAATTTGAACTCTATTTTTCTTTTTCTTTTTTCAATTGCTATCATTCAATCTTATAACTCTTATGTGGAGGTATAATTCTTAAAGTAATTATTAAAAAATTAATAATATTATAATATATGATAATTTATGATTAGATGAAAATATTAAAAGTGATTACATTTGCATTGTAATTAAATTGTCGAAGGTAATTAGCAAAAGCACGTACACTATAAAATAATTTGATGAGTTGAACTTACCAAGTAGGTCCCCAACCTGGAAGGTCTTATCTGCAGCCCAAGCTGCGTAATCAAAGCCTATTGTCCATCCATGATCATCGCCAACAACAAATTCCTTGGCCACAACAATATTGAATGGGAGTAAGATGGTGGCAATGACCAGAAGCATGCCGAGTGGTGAAAGAGCCATTAAAAGACGATTTAATTTCCCTGTTATATATGACTGTTGTTAATAAATCTCTATGTTGCTCGTGTATGTTTGAAATCTCATATATATAGAGCTTAATTGGAAGAAGTGAGTTCCAATGTTGTGAGTGATTCTATGTCGGAGACTGCAGACACGGACGGCTATGGACGGCATGCCGAAAATATAATTAACTTGATTAGCAAACTCTCGTTTGTGTCGAATATCAATACTCCAAAAAGTGCTATGTTATATATATATAGAGAGAGAGTCAATTTTCACATAGAAGAATATATATAAAAACGAGTTCTCATCATGTGTCCATATAAACTATCTTATATAAACTCATTCTTGTAATTAAATTTAAGATTATTTTAATTAATTTACACCATTTGAAAAAGTTGATTATTTTAATTGGTAACATTAAATTTATTAACCATTTATATTATTTTTTTAAAAAAAATTATTGAGATTTATCATCTCATTTTTTTCATTTAATTACTTTTTTCCTAATTAATTGATGTGTTAGTTATTTTCTCTAATCTTCGTTGGAGAGAAAATGAATTTATCTTATTAATGTTTAGTATTTAGGAGTGTTTTGGCAAGAAAATAATTAATATAAAAGAGAACTTAAAGATAATATTATAAATTAATTAAAGGAACAAATAATTATTTTTTTTATAAAAAAAGTCTTATATTTAAAAGACAAGTATTTATTATATCCGCTTATCAAGCATATATTGAGTGTGAGAAAATCGAGGAAAAGTGAAAAACTCAAGTCGCTCATGATTAGAGGCAAAATATTTTAGTTGAATTAAGTCTAAGAAAGGCTTATAAGAATTACTACTAACTTGTTCCTCCCTGGATACAAGACTTCTAATTAATTATATTCTTTAAGAAAAATAGTTATTTTAGTTAATTATAATAATTTGTTAATAATTTATATCATTTGATTATTTTTTTTACTTAATTATTTTTCATTTAATTAATTAATTAATGTGATTTCTTCTATCATCCAATTCTAATAAGTGAGAGTGAAATAAAACTATTTAATCATTATAAACATAAGAAGAATTAATAATACTGGCATCATAATAATTAGTTATTTTTTAACTCTTTCACAAATATTCTTTAATTTATATGATACTATAATATTATATATGTATTTATTCTTAACATATTTTTACTTTAACTTAATATATAATTATATTAATTAAAAATTAGTGTAATATAAAAATTTTAAATTTCAAGTAATTTGAATGCAATTTATTTTTAAATAATATGTTTAAATTACAAGTTGAACATACTAAAATTATATAAGTTATATATAAATTTAAGTGTGTATATACTCTACCTCTAAGTCTTGATAAATTTCTAAATTTGATTTTTGGTTCTTAATAACTTTTTTAACTTTTTGGTCTTAAATAATTTATTTATTTATTTATTTATTTTGGCTTAAATATGTTTTTTATTCTTGATATATACTCGAATTTTGCATTTGATTCTTGATATATTTTTTCTTCGAATTGAATCCCTCGTATTTCAAAAGTTTTATTTTACATCTCTGTTGTTAGTTGTTAGTTAAGTATTTGATGGTGCAATTTGCGACGGCTCACAAACCACTAATATTTGTTAAAAATCGTTAGTATTTGTTTCATCTCAGTTACCTTTTTGTACACCCCCAATTCCATGAACCCTAACCTTTTCCTCACTCCATTTGCGAATCAACTCTCTCCAATTCCATTCCCTTCTCTCACACACTTCTACTCGCTCTCCATCCCCTATTCTGTCATCGTCGCTTGCTAGAGTATCCTGTTGCGAGCTTCCACCTCCACCTCCACCATTGTTGTTGACAACTCCAACACCGTTGACTCCACTGCCTTTGTCATCTGCGCACGCAATTGGATCGGCCTCCACCGTTCTTCATCATTGACTCCCATGGCAACAATATGGAGGACTCAGACAACCTCCACCTTGAGGGCTTTGAGTGGGCCTTTGCGAGGGTCGAGATGGGCTGTGGGGCCCAGGAGGAGGGTGTTGTTGTGGAATTTGTGGTGTTTGAGGTTGAGGTTGCGCTGCCAGAGAGGGGTGCGATGGCGAAAGGTGTGTTGGCTACCGATGGAGCAAGGGGATTGGAGGGTGTAATGGGAGATGAGGTGGAGGACCTTCGTGACGGCGTTGTTTGTCCATGGAAGGGGTAAGGGTAGGGGTGGGTGAGCATCAAATGGGAGATCTTTGATCACCAACACCAGGGTTTGGCTCATGAGGTGTTTGTGAAAATGACACAATGAGTTTGTTCTTATCATTCATTATTTGTTCTATGGAGAGTGGGGGTTGCAATTTACAAATGGGTGTAAACTATGCAAAGCATAAAATGATTTATTTTTGAAGAAGGGGATGGTGGGGGAGGCGTAGGAGGTGTTTGATGAAATGATTTTGGCAGTTTTTTAACTATCAAAAAATTTAAATTTAATTTTGAAATAAATATTGACGATTTTTAGCCACCGCAAATCGCGCTATCAAATATTTAACAGACACGTCATCATTTAACTGATGACAAAGATCTAAAACAAAAATTTTCAAATATCAGGAAGCTGATTCGAAGGAAAAATTTATCAGAAATTAAACGCAAAAGTTGAGTATATACCAGAGATCAAAATTATATTTAAGCCTTCATTTTTAATTCCCAAATTTGTTTAGATAGCCTTTACGGACCCAAAAATAAAATAGAAGGAGCTAGAGGACCATGCAATAGCTCAGGACTCTGACTCTATTTAACTCACTTAGGTGAATTCAACTTGTTTTTTGGTTTATCTTTTTCTTTGATATTCTCAAGTTCTATATGCATTGCGTTAGTTATCTAAGACTATGTAATTTGTATATGATTCTTGTTTACTTTTTGTTATGTGCATAGGTCATGATCCGATAGCATAGCAAATCAAAGTAAGCCATAAAGAATCATGTATTAACATAATGGGATTTTGTCTTTGTGGCATGGCTTCTTAAGTCTATATAGTTTGATAGTTATAGTCTTTTAAACACTTTTTTTTTGCACGTTCGCACCTTTTTTATTTCTTTCTTTCTTTATTTCTAGCAAACATATAAATTGTTAGTGCAAGAACACTCTATCTCACACACACTCACAACACAATATTTTATAAAAGTTGAAAAAGAAAAAGAAATCAAATTGATAGTGCACTCTATTGCACACTACTACACTCTATTTTTTACTAGTATACACATAACAACTTTTATACACTTGACCTAAGTCCAACTAATACCAACTGTCACACTAACAGTTTGGGCTCTAACAAATCTATAGGCAGGCCCATTAACTAATATAACTGACTTGACCACTAACTAACAATAACAATATGAATTACTTACAACATAAATATTTATATAATTGATTTATTATTTCAAGTTTCCCATGTAAGTTAACTAAATAATAACGAAAAAAAGGGTTTAGGATCCTATGGAGTTTTAAAAAAGAATTGCAACCACATGCAGTATTAATCCCATTTCCTGTTTGAAGTTTACACTTTTCTGTTTCTGCATTATATGAGTTTTACATATTTGTTCTTTAATCAGAGTGGAGGGCGTCAAACACCCTTTAATCATTTGATATGCAAGCTTCCTAGATGCCTTCTTGATTTTGCTAACAATCCCATAGTTTTGTATCAGGTATGGTTTTTGAAGCCTCTTTTCTTTTATTGAAGTCTTACATGCTTACATGAATAAATTAGGGATAAGTTTTGTTTTTGAATGAATTCGTCAAAGTTGTGTGATGTACGAATTTATCTTTTTTTCAATTATACTAGTTTGTTTTACAGTTTAGAAGCTCTCAAGGCTGCTGTGGTCGAGGAAGTGATATGATAATTGCCTCTTCAAGTTGAATGGAATGATTAATTGCTCTTTTTGATAGTGACTTGTAAATAAATAAAATTCTTCTGAGGTTATTTGTTTTTAATCAAGTTTATGCTAATTAAGATTAAATTTGGATTATAGATCATGATGAAGTGATGATGGATAAAGAAACATGAAGAAAAGGGGCAAAAAGACAGATTTCAACATGTGTCTGTGGAGAGGCAACTGACGCTTAAGCGCCAAAAGACAGTGTCTAGTAGAGAGGAAGAGTAGCTGGCGCTTAAGCGCTGGTCAGGAGGCTGTTAACAAACACGATGACTTAATTTTGGCACATGTTGTATTCTTTTTAAGAGATTTTAGTGTGTTGGCTCTGACACTTTTCATTCTGCACAATTCTCAAAACCCTTTTTGCTTTGATAGTGACCTGAGAACTCCTCTCATGGCTTCTCCTCTTGAAACCTTCATTTCTCCATGGAATTTCTGCATCTTAATGGTAAGGAGTAGCTAAATCTAGAGTTGTTGGGGTTGGATCTAGTGAGACCCACTCATGTATTGCTTGTAAACCTTAACTCCATTCTCATTTAATATATTGTTTTTTCTACTTCTATGCTTAAATTGCTTTATGATTTGATTACCTATGATTTGTGTGAGTTAATTTGTGGTTGGGAGGATCTTTTTAACTCTTGGACTGAAGTAGAAAAGTCATTGAATCTAGACCTAGGAATGGATGTAAATTTAATGATCTCATTTTATGCTTATGATTAATGCAAATTCCTCTATTAACACCTTCTAAGGGATTAGGGGGTTTAGTGTTGGAATTTGACCTCAATTATCTAAGGAATTGGAAATTGATGAACTATTGCATGGAGATATATTGAATCAGTGTATGAGTTTATGTTGATTCCATTATTGTTATGATACATGAGAGGTTGTAACTCACGAAGTCCAGCCCCGACAACGTTTCCTTATCGTTTTGTTAACTAAAATTTTACTGCATATTACATATTTGATATAAAAAAAAGCCTTATTGTTCTTTAAATTCCTTGTTATTGAATTTGATGATAGAATAGGATTAATGTTCACTCAAATCATCTTGGAAACTTAATTCTTTATTCATTAATTTTAGTTGACAAATTGTGAACAAATGCTTGATATTATGCGAGTCCCTCGGAAAAATGATACTTGGACTTTTCATTTTATGTTATTTGTGTGATTTGATATGCTTGCGAAATATTGTAACATGATACTTATTTTTCTTGGGTTTTTAGAAGTAAGGATTAATTGCCTTACTTAGAACTGAGAAGAATTTAATTTTTTTTTCATTGACATTGGCAAAACATTTTTATTGCAGGCTATGCTAAATTTCAAAAATGTTTCTGAGGCTGAGTTAGGCCTCAAAATTACACTTTCTGAAGAAGCTGAGCCACTCGACACTACAGGCCCCTTGGCTCTTGCCAAGGATCTGCTGTTAGATGCTTCTCGGGAACCTTTTTTGGTTCTAAATGCATATATTACCAACGACTATCCACTGAAACAAATCATTGACTTTCACATAGAACATGATGGAGAGGCTACTGAGTTGGTGAGTCAGGTAATATATATTTATATTTATGTATCATATTAGATTTTTTACTATTTTTGTCCTTCATCTACTTCATAAGGCTACTGAACCATCAAAATATTGTGTGGCTATTATGGATCATATCACTGGATTGGTTCAGAGTTTTCAAGAGATACCACAAAAATTTGTTGGTAACAGAGTTAATGCTGGAGTGTACTTGATGAACCCCTCAGTATTGAATAGAATTGAGTTGACACCTACTTCTATGGAGACAAAGGTGTTTCTAAATACTGTTGCTGATAGAAAGTTATATGCAATGTTCTTGCCGCATGAAGGATTCTGGATGGAAATTGGAGGACAAAGGGACTAAATTTTTGGAATGAAACTCTGCTTGAATTGGCTGAGGAATAAATCTCTTGGTGAACTGGCCAATGACCCTCTTATTGTAGGGAATGTGGTTGTACATGCGACTGCCCAAATTCGTGAAAGATGTCTCATTGGACCTGATGTTGCAATCAGTCTTGGTTGTATCATTGAGAAATGAGTGAGGCTCAAATCATGCACAACTATGCAAAGTACTCGTGTTAAAAAGCATTCTGTCATATCCGAGAATATCACTGGGTGGCATTCCACTGTTGGGGAATGGGCTAGTGTATATCAGTGTATCATTCAAGAAGGAGCGCTTGTTGGTGATGATATTTTAGTCCATGGTGCTTCCATTTCAAGGTTGCATCCCCAGCTCGTAAATAACTATTGATATGCATATGCAACAAAGAGTATTGCTACGTCACTTTTTTTTACTGCTACTTCAGTTTTGTTGTTGTATAAATAGTCAAGAACATCCTCTGAGAAATGCGAAATAATTGTTCCGATTGCTTGCTATAGTAGTTATTTTTACCTATACCTGCATAACAACCAAGGTTGGTCGACGACTACTAGTAGTAATTAATATTTGTGTGGAATTTGGTGCTTCACAAGATTATTGATGAGAAGCAAAACGCTTTTGTGGGGGGAAGAAACATGCTAGATATTGTGCTTATTGCCAACGCATGGTGGATAATGCAAAGAGGAGGAAGCAAAATTGTCTTGCCTTTAAGGTTGACTTTGAAAAGACATATGATTGTGTGTCTTTGGAATTTTTATTTTACGTGATGGGAAGAATGACATTTAATTCAAAGTGGATATCATAGATAGCAGCTTGCTTGAACTCCTTCAATTTCAATTTTGGTAAACGGTAGCCCAACAGAGGAGTTTAGTCTTGTGAGAGGTTTGAGACAAGAGGATCCTATTGTCCCCTTTTTGTTTCTCATTGTGGTGGAAGGATTGAGTGACCTTATGTGACAAGCTTTGGTTGGTGGCATCTACTAGGGGTACAAAGTGGGGAAACTTAAAAGAAAATTTCTTTGTTGTAATTTGCGGACCATACACTTTTCTTTGCAGAGAAATCTATGGAGAATGTTATGTGCATGAAGGCAATGTTGAGGTGTTTTGAAAAGGATTCGGGGGTTAAAGATCAATTTTAGCAAAAGTAAAATTGGTGGGATTGGTGTGGGATCATCTCTCATCCAAAACTATGCAAGCATTCTTAATTGTGATTCTATGTCATTACCTTTTGTCTATCTTGGGATACTGATTGGGGCAAGCCTCAGAAGAGAAAATATGTGGGGTCCTATCCTAGAAAAATGTAGGATTAGGTTAAGCAAGTGGAAACAAAAAACACTTTCTTCTGTGGGCAGGGTTATCTTAATTAATTTGGTTCTTTTTTCTCTTCCTCTTTTTTCCCTCTCTTTTTAAGGATTCCTAGAAGGGTGGCTTGTAAAATTATTAAATTGCAAAGGGACTTCCTATGGGGGTGGAGAGAAAGGGAGGAGAAAAGTGCCATGGGTAAAATGGTAAGATGTGTGTAAACCTAGGGAAGTAGGTCGTTTGGGCATAAAAAACATTTTCCAAAAAAATGTCAAGGTTTTCATTTGAAGAATGTTGTTGGATAGATTTCCGAGGATGGATAATCTAAACAAGCGAGGGATTATATTACAAGGGGAGGAGGCACTGTGTTCATTCTGCAAAGAAGCCAATGAGACGTTGGAACATTCCCTGTTTAAGTGTAAATTTGCCATAGATGTTTGGAATGCTTGCTATAGATGGTTGGGATTATTTTCTGCTATGCATAAGAAACCGATTCAGCACTTCATGATCCATGATTGCAGTTGGCTGGGAAGTCACAAAAACAAGGTTTGGAAATCTGTTTGGGGAGCGACGGTGTGGGCATTGTGGTGTCATAGAAACAATCTTATTTTCGGTGAACAATCTTTAGACTTGGACTCTGTTGTTGAAACTATTAAATTCAAGTCATGGCTTTGGTTGGAATCTTATGTAAAAGCGTTTCATTTCTCTTTCTTCGAATGGTTCTCTAACCCAATGTCAAGCCTGCAATCTCTATGATGGGATTGTCGAACACCGGACTTGTTTCTTCAGTAGATGGGAGAGCCTCAGATTAGTTTGTAAAAGGAATTGGGTTTATGTTACACTTTGATGTTGTATTTCGTTATGGTCATGTTGTAAAGGGTCACGAGTGGATAATATGTGTGCTGAAAGTGATGTCTATAGATACAAAATCTCACGTATAATGTTTTTTCTTGGGAAACTATTGGGGAGGGACACAGTCAGATGTGACCGGTGAATGTTTTCTAAATCATGGTATCATTGGTACCTCTTTATTAATAATATACATGCTTGGTGATAAAAAAAAAATATTTGAGTGGAATTTACATTTTTAATTATATTTTCGTTGCTTGGGAGGCCTACTGCAAAAGTTACAAGAAACGAGAGATAAGGGGAATATCGACATTTATATCAGCCAATTTTTTATTTTTAGATATTGTATTTACATCTTTTATACTCTTTTCTAAATAGTTGCTATAAAATTATTTGAGTATTTGTTTAATTATAAAATATAATATTAATTATAATTTCATTTAATAATTATTAATATATTTATGAAATGCCTAAATATATATTTATGAAATATACTAAATTTCTAATTCAAGTCTAAATTACTAACAGCCTACCCGTCATTAGTATTGTAGGAGATAGTGCACTACTCCAAATTTTATTTTTAGAGATAATTTTTCAATGGCAATACACTAATTTGTTATCTAATCTTTAGTAGGCTAATAATTAATCCTTTTATTAGTTACGTGGCCAACTTAAAATATTAGGTGTACTTAACAATTTATTAAAAAAATAAGGAGTAAAAGTAAAACTTAGGGCGAGAGATAGGTCAGTCGGATCCGGATCCCCTCCCATTAACAATGAGTCAATGATTGGAGAGTCTCCAATTTAAAAGACACATACCTTTAGATTAAATCTGTGGCTTAGATCTATTCGGCTAAACTCCCTGTTTCATTAACTCTCAAACCCAAACCCAGATATTTTGCATTCCCCTTAAACTCATTGTTTCATTTTTATTAAGTCTGAAACCTAATTTTGTTTTTTCCCTTTCCATATGGAGACTCGTATCCAGCTTTTGGCCGGTCTATGCTAAGGGAACAAGTAACAATCAGTCAAAATTATTAAACTTAAGAACTTAACGAGAGTTTTATAAACTCAACTAAATGATTCAATTCATAAATTTGTAAGAATCTACTTTATGTAAAAATAATAATAATATATATATATAAATAACATATTAATTAAACATTTTAATAATATAATAAAGTAAAATAGTAAATAATAAATTTTACAATATTTAAATAATCAAGTCTAGTAATATATTATTATTAGATAATAACTTATAGGTGTTATAGTAGCCGTAGAACATTCTCATGGAGGATGAGAGTTTGATGTTATTAAAGAATAAGAATTTGATGTTATTACAGGTGAAAAATTTTCGATTCAAAAACAATACACTAAATGGAGATATGTTGAACATTAAACAGAAAACAACACAACATGACTTATGTTTTAGTTTAATTTTTTTAACTCGTTCATTCGATAATAAACTCCAAAGTTTACTTAGAGTTTATCAATTTTAGCTAGAGTTTACTAAAAAAAAAATTTACATGCGAATCAATTTATAGAGAATAAGTAAACTCATACACTCATAAAAACTAACCAGTTCACTCGAGAATTTGATAATCATACAATCAGCAATCACCTAAATCAATGGGAGCCGAGGAGAAGTATCATGGTGCTGAAATGTTCACTGAAGATATATTAATATGGTTTTCTTCTTTCCATGTAGCTGCTATGCAATATTCTTCTTCCCGATGAGCGTTATTTTTATGCGGTAATGCTAAAGAGACCATCGAAGGACCAACAAAGGATTCGGAATAATAGAGATTTACAGCACAGTGTCGTCCGTGGGCTTCAAGATATTCAAAATAACATTCCCATCTCATCTTAGCAAACTTGAGCGTATTTTGTTGCCACACAATCAGTCCCATATGTCAAGTGAACTTGTTTGCTGCTGAATTTAATTAGTTTCATAAATGGAAGTGTTAGGAATATCATGGTTTTTGAATGGTGATTTTGGTGAACATTGTGAATTTGACCCTCAACGAAAATGAAGGAAATTGTGGTTCCTAGTAAATGACGTGTACTGGATACTAAGGTTATATTTTCTTTTTGAACAAATTACAGTGATGTCTCCTTCATTTTTCAGACATTTCTTTGGCACTCCTTTATCTATGGGTGTTAACTTTCGTTAATTTTTTAAAAGTAAATAATGTATATATCCTCGGTCTTCTTGTCTTGGCCGTTTCCAAAGCCCTCGGCAAGATCTGGTGGTCTTCTTGTCTAACGACGGAGAACTTGAAGTTTGTGAAAAATCAAGGTCGTTGATGCAGCCATGTCACTGCTTTGCAGTTGCAGAGACTTCTAAAGAGACGCTCAACACAACAAAAATGTTCTGATCGATGATTATTGTTGGGTAAAAAGTGAGTGTTGTTGTTGTGGTTGTGGTTGTGGCGTGTGCAATCATGGTTCTGTGTGAGAGTCCATGTGAGTGCCTTGTGTTTATACGGTTGAAGCTTTTCTTATCCTTCCAATTTTCCCAAAGGTATTTCTTTTCGTGTCTTCTTTTGCAAACCTCATTTATGTTTGCATTCACTAATCACTATCATTCTAGCATGCATGCATGATATCGATTCTAACAGCGGGTTGAAGAGGTGCTTCGGGCTACGGAGTACCATGCATGCAGAGAGTGGGTGAAAAATGCATGCGTTGGTGAAGTACCACTTCACATTCATGTTTATATGATTCTCGTAATTAATTTGACCAATCTTAATTGTAGAGACCTTATATGTTCTAGCTGGTTGGTGCTCATTTCACATTTTGTCTTGAGAACAATTTTGTATTGCTTCTGTCTCTCTTTTCTTAATTACGTTTCAAAATAATTATCATCTATTTTATACATATCAAGAAAATTAATAAATAGATAAAAAAATTGATAATTTTATAAATTAATCTTATATATAATTATTGTTAACTCATCGACAAATGCATCAATTCGTTCAAATAATATTTTAAAACAGTAAAAGAATGTTAAATTTACGGGTTCAAAGTGTTTAGAATTTATATATGTCCAATTTTAAGCGATTAATGAATTAAATTCAAAAGTGATGGAATAACACTAAGAAATGTAAATTCAACATAAAAAAGAATGATAATTTTATAAATTAACCTTATATAATTATTAATTCATCACTTAATTATATAACTGATTTTTTAATTATAATTATATCCTTTAATTATTAAAAAATTCAATTAGATTAATCAATTATTAAAAAACTCAACTAAATCCTTTAATGATTTAAGACACTACAATTGTGCTCTTTAAGTCAATTTTGTTAGTTTTATTGATAGAAATTTTATAAATAATTAAATATTTTTACATGATATAAAATTGTCTTTTTACATTTGTTATATTGCAACCAATATAAAATGTTCTTATTTTTTCATCAATTACTTTGGAAATTGATGAAAAATTTATTGTTATAAATCAGTTGTATTGATAATAGATATAAAAATATTTATTTCGTCAATTAGACTAATGAAATCGATAAAAAGATACAATTTAGTATTTTTAATAATTAGAGGATTTGATTGAACTTTTTAATAATTTATAGATAAATTAAAATTTTAAATTTAATTATAATTAAGAATTCAATTACACAGTTAAACCTTAATTCATTTATAAATTTTGTTATTGATGATTAATATTATAAGAAATACAATATATAAGTGAACAAAATTAATATTACATTCAAAAAGATAAAATGACAAATCGTAGAATTTTTTTTTTCTTACACAAAATTTACAATGAGAAAGAGAGAGTACTGTATTATTTATGTGATATTATATTAACATTTTAACAATTTTGCGGCGGAGTAAAACCTAAGCTGCCCAATGGCCAGATTTATAATGACTTGCTTGCTATTCTGCAAAAGGAAAAAACCAAAAGTCAACGTGTAGTTTGGTTAATTACATGAACCTCCTGATGGCTTTGACTGCAATCTAAAGAAAACAGAAAAGAAAATTTTCTATATGACCACCATTTCTTATTTTCACAAAGCAGTATTTTATGTCTAAATCTAAACCCACAAACTTTTGTTGCAGTATATGCAGGAATAATAAATGAAATAATCCCGTTATTATGTGAATTTCTGAATCAAGTTCATTATACCCCGGATATGAAGTCAAACTTTACTGGTTCGGTGCATGTTTATTTGTAAAAGTTATAGCTTCAGCTTATAGGGATATCCACTTATGTAAGGGATGAATATGAACAATAAATGGAATCTAAACGGACTTGATACCATGAATACTTCCTACCTTTTAGGGATCTTTCAGTTGAAGCAAAATTGAAGTCTTTTGCTCATTTTTGTCAATTTTTTTTAATGAAAAGTTAATTATAGAAAATTTACATGAAAATCTAAAACAGTTTTACTCAATTATTTAATCATAAACTATAGTATATGTGTATAATAAGTATTTACTCAATTTTTTTTTAGTGTAGTCTCAGTTAAAAAGGTACAAACTTAGTTTGTTTGTCAATAATTTGAGTTAAGTTGTGTTAGGAAGCAAACTAATTCAGTAACTCACTTAGAAACGAGTGAGTTCTTGTTAGCTCTTAAATTTTTTATTACATTTCTACTTGTATTCAGGATATTATTATCAATAAAATGAAGTGATCATGATATTTTTTTAATAAAAAAAGTATATTGACATTTATTATAAATATTTTAAAAATTATATAAAAAGATAATTTACAATTCATTGACAGTAATTTTTTTATATTAATAATGTATAATTATTAAACTCATGTTACATAATCTTAGCAACAGTACATTTTACAATATTTTGTCATGAAATTCACGAAAAGCATTCAAATATAAGATTATTAACTCTGTTGAAAATTGAAATTCTGTGAATTTCATAAAGAAAAAAAATATTACGTACAGTATTATATATTAAAATTTAGCATCACAATAAAAACACGTAAAGTAAAGTAGTCGTTTTGAATTATTGGTTACAAGTTTCATCTTTTAGTATTTTTCTCAACGCTACCGACAGCATAAACAGGTTGTTTTTCAGAAATCGTTATTTGACACTATAAAGAAAAACTTATCTAGTATAGGAATATTCTGGCTTGGCCAGAAACTAACCATTGTGGTTTAAAAAAAATAAAATAAAATAACGATAATACACTATGACTTATTTCCTAGTATCTTTCCCTAATTTAATTTCCTTTAACAATCACAATACCATAGAAAGAAGAAAGAGTTAAGGAAGAAAATGAAATATCAACCCGTAAAACAAAAACCAAATTAAGCCGACGAGGGAAAGCTAAACTGCCATTAGTGGGCGAAATCGCAAAAGCCGTACCCACCGACGCTTTCACCAAACAAGGCCTAAGGTTCCTTGACAGACGGAAAAGGGAATCGAATTAATTATAATAATAATAATAATTAGAAAAAAAAAGGTAAAGAAAAGCGTGCATAGCTATAGAATGTAGGATAAATAATTTATTAGATATTTTATTTTATTGGTTCAGTTTAGTTATTTATCATTTAAAAAATTCAATATGATATTTTATCTTATTTTTGTATTCTCTTTTATCTTTAAAAAAATATTTTAGATATTTATCTTTTTTTTAATTATTCAAATAAAATTGATATGATTAATCATTTAAGAATAAATTTTTTAATTAAAAATAAAATACAGGAAAAGGAAAACTAATTGAATCAAAATTTTATTTTTAAATGATTAATGATGTTAATTTTAAATAAACTGAATCATCAAATTAAATAAAAAAATTAAGATAAAAATTAAATTAAAAAATAAATAATCAATTCAACTTTTTAAAAGATAAATTATCAAATTAAAAAAAAGATAAATAACAAAATAAATAATTTATTCTGGAATGTATAGTTGGCGCGTATATAAAGAAGGACGATGACGAGCGGTGACCAACGCCATCGTAACACCTCACGACTGGAGACCGTTGGGTTGTTCTTCGAGACCCTCTCTGACTCGCCTGGTTGACTCGCTCGAGTTTAGGGGTTTCTGATTCGCCCGCGGACGGATCTCAATTTTGTCTCAGGTGAATTCTGCTCTCTTCATCTTTGGATTTTTATTTTTTTATGTGAGCTTTCTGCATGGAATTGAGTTGAGGTGAATGAGTTATCAGACAATGTAATTTGCGTATGTTATGATTCTGAATTGATCGTTTCTGTTTGAATTCGTGTTTACTCTGTCTTGTTTTGTTGTTTCTTCACAAGGTGTCTGTGTGATTGTATTGTGTTTTAGTCTCATTTTGTGTTGAATTTATATGAAAACAATTGTGTATGTATCAGATCTGGTGCTGTTATTAATGCTTCATTTATGTACTTTTCTTCTTTATTTTTGTGTTTTATTTTTGTTTTATATGCTATGTAATTTGATTTCTATTTTCATGGATTTGGTGCCTTTTCCCGCTTTGCTTCAACTCAAGCTTTCGTGATGTATTGTATGAGAATTATTAAAAATATAAATACTACTGAACTTTCTGATGCCATGATGAGAAAAGAGTAAATTGTATAGGATTCTCATATGCAATGCAAAATTGGGCTGGCCTTATTGAACTTGGGTCCAATGGATCTAGGAGATCCATACAGTACAAGTTACTTGAGAAAGTTTGCTTCAGCTAGATAGAGAGACCAACAAGAAAGCTTCAGCTAGATAAATAATTCCCTCCTATATTTTCTCCAAGATGTGCTCTTTTTGAGAAATTTATTCCTGAAAATAATACAAAGAAGGAGCTTTTTATCCATGGTGACGTCATGAAACTCAATTCTATTTGCTCTAATGCTGTACTCAATCTTTTGCTTGATGTATATATATAATTATGCATAGGAGGCAAATAAGTGTAAGAGGAAGCTGAAAAGAACTAATTTTGACAATATAAGTATACAAGAATAGTCAACATTGATTTTCCTTAAATCCAATATCAACCATCTATATATGGTTATATGGTGAGGATTAACTACTTTATGAGAGTACGCTCAATGTTGTACACCATTTTTGTGCATTTTCTTTAAGCTCAATTCTTTGACAGAGCAGGCAAAAGATGACTGTTTGTAATTAATAATATATCACTGTTTCGCATATCTGTATGTGTAGAATATTTGTTTCTCTAATGCTGAATCAATGCAATGCACTTTATTCTGAAGGCTTCTTAAGTGAAGATCTTTTAATCCAAAAGTTATTCAGGAAATCTTATTTATTTGAAAGAAGGAAACAGCCTCATTATGAAATTATCAGCAGAATGCAAATGTTTACAATGTACCGGGATTCTGGTTTATACATAGCACCGCTTATGGATAAACCTTTTGCTGGGATTGAACCATTTTTGTCGTTCTCATTAAAAGCTAGCGACATTGTATAGCTGGATTTTGTCTTTGTTTTCATATCTGGCTAAATCGTACGCGTCATTTACTTTCCTTTGTAGATCTATGATTCTTGTAATGACACATAATTTGATCTTGTTGTTGCTTCTTTTTGAATTTGGACGAGTGTAAAGTTATCATCAGGGTCTTACGTCTTAAGCTTCTTTGACAGACCGTTCTTTCTCATTTCAGTTACCATCTTTAGCTGCATTCGTGTCACACTCCTTTGAACACCCGTCACCTCAGGTGCAAATTCTTTGCCAGTTGTTTAATTTTTACAAATGTCAGTGAAGAGTTCGGTGCAAGTTCTTTCCTGGCATGCATGTTTATAATAGAGCAGAGTGAAATTTATTTCTCATATTTGAGTCTGTGTTCTGTTACTCCTTGATCTGGTTCTAAAGTCATAATTTACAGGAAAAGCAAAGGGCATCATATCACCATGAAGGCACTAATTCTTGTTGGAGGGTTTGGAACAAGGTTGAGGCCATTGACACTCAGTGTTCCCAAGCCTCTTGTTGATTTTGCTAACAAGCCCATGATTCTTCATCAGGTAAGGCATTTTTTATGTCTCTTTTCTTGAAGTCTTACATGTGTAAATTAGAGATGAGCTTTGTTTTTTGATGAATTGGTGGAAGTTTTTAGGGAAATGCTACACAGCCATAATTTTTTTTGCTAGAATTTTCTACTTTTTTTGTATTTGTTCTCCTCGCCATCCTATTGCTGTCTGTGTAAGCCCAGGTACATATGTGTGTGCCTTATATATATATATATTTGTCTTAAATATTTCTTAGTATACCACCCTGCAGATTTATCTTTTAATTATACTTGATTTACAGATAGAGGCTCTCAAGGCCATTGGCGTCAATGAAGTGGTGCTAGCTATCAATTACCAACCAGAGGTAAGGATTTCATATCCCCTCACCATGCTATGGTGTTTTTTTTTTATTTACACTAGATTAATGTAAATAAAGTTTCTTTATTTGACTTATGCAAAATTTCCTCTTGCAGGTCATGTTGAATTTCTTGAAAGAGTTTGAGACAAAGCTTGGTATCAAAATCACTTGTTCTCAAGAAACTGAACCGCTAGGTACTGCAGGCCCCTTGGCTCTTGCGAGGGATAAGCTAATAAGTGACTCTGGAGAGCCATTTTTTGTTCTCAACAGTGATGTTATCAGTGAGTACCCACTTAAAGAAATGATTCAATTCCACAAAACACACGGAGGAGAGGCTACCATAATGGTGACAAAGGTAACAAAATTGAAACGATATAAATATATATATATATATATATATATATATATATATATATATATATATATATATATAGTTCATATTATATATATTATAAATGGTACAGATTAGAGCTTTCAATAAATTTTTTTCCATTTATTTACATAGGTCGATGAGCCATCAAAATATGGTGTGGTTGTGATGGAGGAGACTACCGGGCAGGTTGAGAGATTTGTAGAGAAACCAAAGTTGTTTGTTGGCAACAAAATCAATGCTGGAATCTACCTATTGAACCCCTCAGTTTTGGATCGAATTGAACTGAGGCCCACTTCTATCGAGAAAGAGGTGTTTCCAAAGATTGCAGCAGATAAAAAGCTATATGCAATGGTCCTGCCAGGATTCTGGATGGACATTGGACAACCAAAGGACTATATTTCTGGCCTGACACTTTACCTGGACTCGCTGAGGAAAAAGTCTCCTTCTAAACTGGCCAGTGGTCCTCACTTTGTGGGGAATGTCATTGTGCATGAAACTGCCACTATTGGTGAGGGATGTCTCATTGGACCTGATGTTGCCATTGGTCCTGGCTGTGTTGTTGACTCAGGTGTCAGGCTTTCACGCTGCACAGTTATGCGAGGAGTTCGGATTAAAAAGCATACTTGCATATCCAACAGTATCATTGGGTGGCATTCCACTGTTGGGCAATGGGCCCGTGTGGAGAATATGACTATCCTTGGAGAAGATGTTCATGTTTGTGATGAAGTTTACAGCAATGGTGGCGTAGTTTTGCCTCACAAGGAGATCAAGTCAAACATTCTGAAGCCAGAGATAGTCATGTGAGGCTACTGTCTTAAATTCATAGCATGTGATTAGGAAGTTGTAAGTTTTTGTGTCTGAAATGTTTGTTTGTTTCTTTTTTTTTTTTTTTCCCGCATCCCAATCCGTTTTTCTTTGTTACATATTTTACAAGTTGTGTAATATTCAGTGTTATTTATCTATCTTTTTAAGCCAAGATTTCTCTGTAATTATTTGAGATAAATTCCGCTAAGAACCAGATAATGGTGGACCTCTGTCATGAAACGAAAAAACTTGGAAACTTTTTCCTAGTCCTAGGTATATTTCCATATTACGGACCCCAATGGGTGTGCATTTTATGTGTTCTGTACTTTGTATTATGTGTCTGGACCATGGAGACCCAATTTGGATCTTATTTTCAAGCCTTTCTTGAGTCAAAATTCTAATCTTACATTTACAATCCAAAAGTCTACATAAATCAAACTTGTCAAAATTCTAATCTTACATTCACAATTACAATCATGATAAATGTGTTAATTTTTATTTTTTTAAAAAAATGATCCACTTTGATTAAATGACGATATAAAATTATTTTATATTATTAATACATAAACATTAAATTTAACTTTAAAATGATTAAAGATATGTTCTTAATTTTATAGCACATAATCATAATAATGATATAAGTAATTTCAAACTTATATAACTTTTCACATATATAATTGATGTGAATGGAGAAAAAAAAACATGATAAAACATTTATTTTTTCTTTTTAAGTTTATTTTTTTATGTGAAAAATATAAATTTAAAAAGAATATAAAAATAATAAATATGAATACATACTACCGGTTCTTTTTATAAGAAACAAATGAGTTTATTGTTTTCGTTCTAATTAAAAGAAACCTGAACACACTTTTAAAATGCATTACTTGTTAATGTTTTTTTATACTCTTAATTTATTGTAAAAGATACACATTTAGTCTTCAAGAAAGTGGATGTATTTATTGACATGTTAATCATTCTGGAACAATCATTGATGGAAAAATATCATAAATTATGTGTTGTCATTAAATATTAGTATTTTCTATCGATTTTTTGAAATAAAATTTAAATTTATAATATTGTTAACTTGCCTACATTCAATAGGTATTTGTTTCTTATCTAAATTTATAATATTATATAATTATTAAATTTGACCCTTTATTTAATTTATTCTTGATATAACATTAATATGTAGTAATTTTTAAATGCATTTATTATCTAAAATTAAAATTTGTTTCGAATTTATTAAAATAATGTAATTTTTATAGAATAGATATAGTTATTAATTATTTTAAAAGAATATTTTTAATGATTTTAAATATATTAATTTGAATTATGTGATATTATTGAAAATTTGAATGGACTAACATAGCATCATAAATTGAATACTCTCATTTAGTACCATTTAAATTGTATTACATTATTGTTATAATTGTTGTTAAAAGAAGTGAGAGCACTAAGTAATACTATTTTAAACTAATTATATTATCTCTTATTTTAACAATTTTCTCTATTTCGATCCATTTAATAATAATAATAATAATAATAATAATAATAATAATAATAATAATAATAATAATAATAATAATAATAATAATAAATCAAGATATTGAATCATAGTTATCATTCATAAAAAAAATATGTAAAAGATTAAATTTTAAAAATTAATAATCTTCCATTAATGTTATATCACATTGAAAAATATAATACGTGAAGTTAAAGTTTTGATTTAACATCTCAAAAATATTGATGTAAATGTCACATAATTGAATTAATTTAACAACTAACAACTATGAAGTTAAAATTTTGATCCAACAATTATCAAAAGTTCAAGTGAATTTACTTATACATACTATATTCTAAACTAGTGTGTTGCACGGATTTGTACTATATTCTAAACTAGTATGTTGCACCGATTTGTTTAGATGATATATTTTGATATTTGTATTTAGTATATTTTTTTAAATAAATATACATAAATAGAATTATCAAGTTTTAAATATATAGTAATATATTGTTTTTCAGAAAAGTTATTATTATTATAACATATATAACAATATTTAAAATTTGAATAAAATTAAATTAAAAAATTGAGTATATTAATATATATACATAATAACTTATTATTTAATTTTATCCTTAGTTATTAATTTGAAAGAAAATTGTATCAAAAAAATATTATTACTTAATATTCAAATTTCAAAATTAATATTTAATTATTAAAATTATATATATATATATATATATATATATATATATATATATATATATATATATATATATATATATAAAAGTAACATTAATGTCAACAACTTAATTTTTCATTAAATACAATTAGAAGCATTAAATTCAGTTCAATTGAACATCTATTATAAAATTAAATAATCAATATAACAATTAGAAAAACTTTAAGTGAATTTTTTTTTTATAATATACATGAGAAATGTCATTAACTCAAATTTTTTTTACACCACTGTATTAATCCTTTGTGTTTTAAAATTTAATATTAATACTATTTATTTATAAATGATTAAAATTCTAAAGTTGAGGAGAAAATCAATTCCCTTGTATAACGTTGGGGAGAAAATCAATTCCCTTGTATAACGTTGGGGAGAATATTATTTAATATTCTTTCCCATTGGGCTTTTGGGAATGTAATGGAGTGTTGGAAGAACAATTGGAGGTTAAAGGTTGTGAAAAAAAATTAAATATATATTTTTTCATGTAATTTAGTGTTTTTTTTGTCTTTATAATTTTTTTAGTCTTTGTAAAATATATTTATTTTATTTTTTGTTTTTAAGATGCTTTAGATGACAATTTGAATAATAAAAAAAATGTTTTGAACAGTAAAAAAATATTATCTAAAGTGGTTTAAGACATAAAACAAAATAAACACATTTTACAAAAATTAAAATGAAAAGAGTTATAAAAAATAAAATAAAAAATACTAAAAAAACAGTAAAAAAAATATATTTAAGCAAAAAAATAAAATAATTTGAACTGAATTGATTTAGAACCCAATTGAATTGGATTGATTTAGAGTCTAACAAATTTATTCAAATTGAACCCAAAACAGTTTGGTGCACTTGAGAACTAATTTGCTTTTTATTACCTTCACACTCTTATAATATAACAAACTGTTATAAAAACTAAAAGGTAATATCCTTTTAAATATAGTTTAAAAATCAGGTTGGATTGGTTTAACCGAAATTCAGTGGCATAATTAGGTCAATTTGGTTATTAGATAGACCATGCATCTTGGATGACTCGGTCAAATTCGGTCCCAGTGATCCGAATCAATTTTTAAAACCCGTTTCACGTAAAAAAAAAAACTAAAAAGACACTCCAAAAATACCCAAAACTTGTGTTATTGAATTATTATTTGTGAACTTGTATTATCAACTTATTAAATTTTTTAATATATATCAAGTCAAACCGACTTAATTATTAGCCTACAAATTGGACCACTAACTTAGTATCTTAACCGACTTCATAACTTTAATAGTTTTGAAATGCATCTTTTCATCTAACTTCTATAATTGTTTTGTCCCCAATACTAATATCAGCAACATTTTTTTTTTCAAACGGATCGTACCCAAAAAGACTCTCATTTTTATCAATATTAACTTGATTGCATGCACGTGATATGTTTCCCCTTGCCTTCATCATCCGAACTCTGTACCTCACGGCAAGCATATATAGGGCTGTTTGTTTAATTAGTTTATCTTGTAAAAAAGTTTTTTTATTAATAAAATAAGTATTTTCTTTTATATTTTTAATGTGTTTACTTAAACTATTTTTTTTAATTAAAAAAGTAACCGTTTTTTAAGAAACAAATCTTATTTGATTTAAAAAATCAATTTTTAAAAAACACTTTTATAAAAATAATTTTTCAAATTTAAACAAATTGACCCATTATACTAGTAAATAGCAAATTTGTTCGTCCTTGTCAAAATAAAAAAGCAAATTTGTTCGCCTTAATGTTTGCTACTTCTATTTCTGCTGGTAAATAATTTTGGCGTGAGTCATGACGATGTAATATTACTAAAAAATTGATTTTGATATATTCAAAATTGCAAAATAACTTCCAATTTGTCAGAGGAAGCCACAAGGTTTTGCATGAGCTTGTTTGCTAATTTTTATAGATCATATAAATTATATAAAAGCTAAACCTTGGAAAATGTTTATATTTTATATTAAAATGGTCTTATTTTAAACAAGAGGAAACAAAATTATGGAGCTAATATCAGAGGAACTATACTTATATTATTGCTAGCTGCTAAATTGCAATTAGTTAGTAATTGGTGCTTAGATACAAACTTTGCATTTGTACCGCAATTTCTTCTGATTTCATGACTAACATATGACTGTCAATTACTTGAAGAAATTGAAAGATTCTACGCCAGTGTTTTACATGTAGGGAAAAATAGTATCTACAAGGTTACCCTAACATGTGGTCTGAGTCAGAAATAATGGCTTTTCTCGTAAAGAAAATTTAGAGATTTGAGGATGATGACTTTCCTTCTTCCCTTGTTTTGATTATAATATGTATCTTAACTTCTCTATATATTTTCATTATAATATGTATCTTAACTTCTATATAAAGATAGCTACTGGATAAAGCTCAAAGCTGCCTAAGCAGATGTCTCTGCTGTTATGCTTAAAAAATGTACATCATCAATCTAATTTAATAAGCCTAAACACATGGTTAAAGACGACCTACATATATATCCACTTTAGAGATTGAAGACAGACATCCACTTTATCCAGATGAAACATGTGCTTCAGCTTAATTCTAAGAGCAGATCACGAGTTTTCTCTTATGTGATTGGCTATTATGTGCATGCTGCAGGCTGAAATAGCAAAGCATCAGTCACTTTGGAAAAGTGCTTTTCCAAGAATCATGTGAAATTAAGAAAAAGAATTAGGTTAACTTTTTTCTTTGTTTTTATAACAAAAAGGTGTAGAATGGAGAAACATCCCCGAACTATTTGGATAGAGCGAGAATGACATGTTAGAGTTATCAGTAGAGATTCACTTAAAAAATTATTGTATATGCTCCAATTGTAACTATCTACGCAATTAATCTCTAAGTGTAAAGGAATCTCTCCTGAGAAGAGATTGATTTCCCACCAAGAGAAAAATTAACGTTAAGCGATTCATACTCACTCTAAAGAAGGTAGGAGTTCCTAACAAATTCTTAATCGCTCGTGTTAAAGTTAATTAGTGGGACTAAGTTAACTATTGCCAAGAAACTTCAATTAATTAATCATTTTGCAGCAAAGTATTTAATTTCTTGATTTGTATTGGGCACAATTTAATTAGTCTCAACTTTATGGCTATTAGAAATGTTACCAAGATTAAAGGTTACGACTTTCCAGTTACCACTAGCTACCCAATTGTTTGGTAAACGGATCGAGATATGTATCTGATATAGCTGCAAAGCCAATTTCGTTGTAAGATGGTTTTCTTTACTGTTTTCTTTTGAAATTCCTAGTTTTCAGCGTCCCTTCTATATATTTACAATGATGATGATCTTTCTAATGGGTAATAAGAAGGCTTTTTCATTTTTCTTTAATTGTTTCTATCTTACTTTTTCTTTTTAATTATCTCATACAAATACTATAACATGAAGCTAGTAAAATTCAAAGATTCTTTTCCAAAAACTGAAAAATATTAATAAAGCTACATCTGAGCATTGAGAATCGTTATTTCTCTGTTTTGTTTCCATCATTTCCTTGGAAGCAATATATTCGGAAGTCGAAACGTTACAAGTATGCGACTACAACAACTTGGACAATACCATCACACATATTTTTTAGCCGTCCAAATTTAAGAATAATTTTCAATCGGCCAACAAAAAGTTACTACAGTTGGTAAAAATCATACATCTCATTAAAAGCATGAGTCTAACATGGTTATTTATGTGAGAATTTTATTGGTAAGTATTTAATTTGTAAACATTGTATGAGTCTTGATTGAGACTTGTCCTACCCTAATAAATCCTTAGATTCAACTCATCATTTTTCTAATAAAATGATAAATATAATTTTATTTATTTTAAAAGAAAAATAAATATAAATTTTCCTTTAAAAAAATAAATATGATTTTCGGTCACCCCCTACAAAGACATTTCCATTCGAACGTTTTCGAGCGTTTGTTTCAAGCTTTTATTAATTTATTATTGAGAATCTTGCAAAAAATGATTCTGATATTTGGTTTAAGTTTTAAAAGATTATTCGTTCTATGAATTAATTATTCTAAGGTAAGTTCCATTTTTATTCCTACGAGAAAATGAGTTGTATTTGCTATTTCCACGCCGTTGTTATTATTCCTCTTGTGCAAGAGTATGAAAATTCCGGTTTTTGACGTTCACCATTAGCTTCTTATTATTTACAAAATCAGTATGTGCAATGTTTCCCTTGGGTAACTTTCACTCGTTAGTTCAATATCTTTCTCTGTTTTGAGTAATTAACTTTAGTTAATGATATTATAAGTGATAACCACTACCGCTTTCTATTTCATATGTTATGGTTGGTCCCAAAAACTAAAAGAAAAAGCTACCCTATCATGAGCTCATTTACAAAACAGCATTACAATAACAACCAAATCTACACCTTCCATTTGTCATTTTATTATCTACGACTACGAATCTACGATCCCCGTTATTTATTTAATTTATTTTTTATTTTTATAATTTGTTAACGAACGCAGGATTGTCTTTCCTTCCAATAAATGATATATACCTAATTAAGTGCACGTAGATTCCCTTTGTATGTGGACTCATGAGCACGATGAAGAAACTTTTTGCTTGTTGCTTGCCATGTCAAATAGAAGATATACAGAAGGGTTTGTTTTGATATATAAGGAATAATAGGATAACGATTTGTATTCGTAGCTTAGGAATGGAATTTTGAAAAAGATAAAGAGAGGGAAGTTGTCAAAACGCTATTGCTATTTACTGTATATAGATATTAATGCCCAATATTCCAAATTTGTTCTTTAAGCAACTACTATTAATTTACAAAACTATTGCTTTATGGTGAATACTTCATATGAGTACTTTCTTTCCCCCAAATTAGTAATTCTCAATCCATATTGACTTATTTATATATTAATAGTGTTGAGTGTTGTTGACTATGTTATACGGATATCAAATTACAACTTTAATTTTTAGGATTAAATTTGTATTTATTCTTTGAATCTTTTTAGATTCTTTAACTAATATTTGATCCGTAAAATTTTTAATTAAGATAGTATATGATATAATTGATAGATAACTTATTTTTTTAAACATATGATTATGAGTTTAATCTTTGATTCGTGCTTATTGAAAAAATATGTTGGGAGAAGTCAATCTCCTAAAGAGATTTCAGTACCACTAAAAATATCATCGTTAAATGATGATGTGACTTTATTTTTATTATTATGTATTATGTTTGTTGGTGATTAATTTTTTGGTGGTTCAAACCACTAAAAAATGTTTCATACATAATATTTTTTATAAGTAAAAAAATATTTTATGACATTTTTAAAATGTTATAAATTGCTTTTGAAGATTCCTCTACAAACCATGAGTGATGAAAACTGTTCAAACCAAGAGCCCTCCTTAGAGATTTTGTCTTTTCATTAGTCTTAACTAATTTATGGGGATTTGTTAGTTAGTAAGAGGGGATTGATCATCAAGATTGGTATATGTCATTTTAAGATTCGTATTTTGTTCGACAAACATGTTTGCCTTGGAGGTAGCTTTCCATGGTTGGCCTCTTGGGATGGTCCACAACTTCTCAAGTGTTAACAATTAAGCCTCATAGTGCAAACACTTGTATCATGTGTTGACCTTCCAGAGACGATTCACAATCTCTCAAGTTCTAAGACTTATGGATGCAAGCATTTGTATTGTTGGGTAACGTTCCAAAGGTCAACCTTGTGGGATGGCTACAACCCTTCAAGTGTTAAACCTTACGGGCAAGCACATTTGTATCATGTTGACCTTGTAAGATCATTTTATACAATTATGCCTTGCAAACACAAGACTTGTACCTTGTGTTGACTTTCTAGAGGGATGTTCCAACTTGCGGGTGATATGAACTTAAAATTTCATCCATCTTAAACATAAAATTATTATCTAGTTAAACTGATACAAAAATTCATGTGATAAAATTTAATTATGAGATTAATGGTTATGGGTGTAAAATAATTTTACCTTGTTATCCAATCACAAATCTCCATTAATATGATTTTAAAGTAATTATTATAAAAAATAATAAATTTATCATAAATAATAAGTGTTGATTACTATGTAAATTATTTGCATAACTTATTTTGTCTTTAATTATAAGTAATTAGTATTACTTCTAAGTATATTAAAATCCCATCAACTCTAATTTGACTAAAATTACATACACTTCCTCAAAGTATGTTAGTATGTGAAAGTTGATTGGTGATGGGCGATTAGTCGAATATGATGGAATTATTCTGCAATCTACATAGCTAGGAGCTAGCTCATAAAATGACCCTACAAATAGTTGACCATTTGGGGAGAAGAATGAAACTGTTTGAACTCACTCTGTCTCTGTCATCTTACCCGCCAAATTGGTTCCAACAAGAAAGCCATAAAGAGAAAACTTTCATGCACTATGTCTTCAACTCCATGCGTGCAAACACAACCCCCTTTTTTCTTTTGTGTTATTCTCTCTCTCTCTATAGATATATTCCAGTTTGATTCTCAACAATCCACCGTTACTTAATATTCTCCCATTCTTCAAGAACATATCTTTCTGCAATTGTCTACTTTCTCTTCATTGCTTTCGAAGCCAAGAATCTCTCTCTGCCACTTCCTCATAGATTCTTATCCCTCCTTTTCAACCACTATTAACGATCTCTAATGAAACTTGTTTTTCATCTGCTTCTCTCTCTCTGTCTCTATCATTTTCATTTTTCGTGCTTCCTTTTGCCTCTTCCACCTCTAACGTAACCAGAAAATCTATACATAACCTATGGCTCCTACCTCAGATATCAATCATCTTTCTCATCCTTGTATATACGGTATTTTCTCTTTCTTCTTCTCCTTCTTCCTTCTGTTAAAAACACACACACACACACAAAAGCTAGAGCATCATGTGCCTAACACTTGCCATCATCACGTGGAAGACAAAATAGATTTTGCAAAGTTCAGATTAACCGCGTGAAACTTTTTTGAACTTCTTAGTCCTTTTTTCTTTGGTTGTTGCTAATTTCACTAAATGGGTATGGATGGTTGTTCTCAAAATTTCTCATTTTACTTTGCATACGATCCTAGATTATGTAAAGTATGCAATAAGACGTAGGCAATGTTTGGATATAGCTAAAATTCAGTTTAGATAGAATTCTTATTAATTAGCTCATGGAGAAGTTAAATCAAAGAGCTTCTATAAATCAGTTTATGTATAAGCTAGCTCGATTCATTTCACTTTCTTATATTCTTCTCCTATGGAGAAATTTATCCAAATAAAGTCACAACCAAGTTGGTAAGCCAAATTTGATTTATACAATGAGTTCGCAGTTGCGGTTCTAAATTCTAATTGAACGTTTTTTTTTTGCGATTTTGGTGGGAAGCAGGGGACTTTGTTTCTTCATACACAGAGAGAAAGTCTGGTTTTATGAAATGGTTTGGTAAGATTTTCAACATTGGATCCAGTAGAGGAAGGGGTGGTGGTCGTCATCTGCAGCAGCCTGTTGAGGAAAACATGGTTTGGCCTGCTCCTGCTAGATCCTTGGTAAACAGAAGCATTCACGTTCTGTTCTGTTCCATTCATAACACTCTGCTATTCAAGGATATATATATATATATATATATATATATATATATATATATATATATATATATATATATATATAATTATTGTTACTTGTTTTTCCTGTCACTCATAAGTATGGTTATTGTTTTGCTAAAAAAAAGGAGAATAGTTAGTTCACCGGAATACGCTACTTCTAGGCTAAATCAAGATGATTTAATTGTCATCATTCATAACTCAATTGAGTATCTGATAGGTCAGCTTCTTAAATTGATCTTAGTATATCAAGAGATTAGTCCTCGGCTTCTAGTTAAGGGACTTTTCACCCAAAAAATTAAAAACACAATTGAGTAAAATCTCATTTTAGTCCTTGAAATTGTATGCGTTCGTCAAATTTAAAAAATTCTCAATTTACTCCTGACTTGTAAAACCACATTCTTTCCTTTTTGGTGTAAAACAATAATGTGGAAAATGAAGTGGAAAGGAATTAAACGTTTGACTTTTTGCAAAGTCAGGAATCAAAGTGAGAATTTTGTAAAGTCAGGACCTACGATGTTCTACCTTTACAATTTTAAGGACCAAAATGGGGGTTTACTCTAACTCAATTATAAGTGCTAGAAAGTTGACTTCTTTTGTCTTGTTTGGTTGATTTGACATCCTCTCATTACTAGGGGTTACAGCTTAAAGCAAATAGTGAATTTTTCCCACACTTTTTCCTTCCAAAGATTTGGTTAAGCAATGTTGACTTGTATCTTAATTGTGCACTACAACATGAGCTGTTCTGCATCATGTAGTGATGAGTAATGCAGCATATGTTCATAACTGGATATGCAATGATCTTTTTGGTTCTTTTAATCAACATATGTTCGTAACTGTTACTGTGGAAGAAGTATTGAATGACATTCCTGATGTCATTAGGATGACCGTGCTAGATCTCGGAAGGAGGAAGAGGATCTAGATCACGCAATTGCACTTTCTTTAGGCGAAAATTTTAAGAGACCAACTGGTAAGTGCTAAATTTTCAAAAATGTAACTTCTCTCTAGCTATTGTGATTTAATTAAACTTTTGGTGTTTTTTGATCGTCAAGGATATAGATGGCGAACAGGAACTGATGAAGATTATGCAAAGGCTCTTCAGGATCGCAGGTTCTCATCTGCACATCCTCCATATGCCCCTGTACCTTTTTATCCCCGGGGATATGGGTAAATTTTTTTTCTCTCCTGAACATTATAAGTCATAAATGTAGGTCATACATCAAGTATTTCCAATTTGATGAATAGCATTATAGTTGAAATTTTTAATTGGCTTCTGCTACTCAAAATCACATAAAGATTTTCTAGCATTGTGTATATATGTATGTCATTGTGTTGTTACATAAATTAGAACAAAATTATAAAATACGTTTGATTTCTATGTTGACTTCAGCATACATGTGTAATTAGTTTTGATTTCATTGTTGTGATGATGCTAATACATTATTTGTGATGGTCCTGCTCAATCATTTCTTATTGAAAACTGGTAATGTGCAGTGTGCCATTGCATAACAGAACATGTGGAGGGTGCAACCAAGAGATACTCTATGGCAATTGTTTAGGAGTTGGCCATAGTTATTTTCATCCAGACTGCTTTCGGTGTCACTCTTGTCGTTACCCCATTACTGAGCGTGAGGTAGTTTGATTCTCTTGAGATTAAGAGGAATCTGATATCATCTATTTTACATATGCACTCATACATATATTATACTTCTCTCCAATATTTTCCTTTTCCCACAACAAATTCATGTTATTAACTCTTTCAAATCCAAGCTTGCAAAGTATTGATCTTAACTTTTAACACTTTCCTTTTATCTGCCTCTTACTTCCTTTTTTCCTGTTGATCCAAGTTTTCTTTGTCAGGGAAGCATCCATATCACAAGTCCTGTTTTAAGGAATTGACACACCCTAAATGTGAAGTTTGCCATCAATATGTAAGATTAGTCTGCCACTGTCTTTGCTTATTCACATTGTTCTGCTTTTGTTACTTTTAGTTTTCTTCAATAAGGTCATTAAATTTCAGTGAATTTCATATACCTTATAGTTATAAGTGACAGTTACACTAGTTAGTTTATAATGACGGTATGACATTTCAAATAATTATAAATTACAGTCATCATTAATATCACTATACCCTATTCATTTATGAATAAATAAAAGATTGTGGAAATTCTGTTTTATATCTATTTTTTTACATTAATTAATCAGATGACATGATATAAGTGATTTCCATTGATAATTTTGTTTATTTATCAGAAGACTTCTCCTATGTGTCTACTACTATTGGTTTGTAATCTTTTTACAGTAGATGAAAATCAAGATTAACACTTGTGATTGTCTTTCACTTTCAGATACCAATAAATGCTGCTGGTTTGATTGAATATAGATGCCACCCCTATTGGAACCAAAAGTATTGCCCATCTCATGAATATGATAATACAGCTCGGTGCTGTAGTTGTGAAAGATTAGAGGTATTAACATGATATAATTATTAATTTTTCACACCAGGGAAATAATATTTTGCTATATGTTCCTCCATTTTCTGATCTTTTATTTTCTTTTTAAATTATCTTCTCCTTGAAGTCGCGGGGTGAAAGATACTATAGATTGGAAGATGGAAGGATTTTGTGTTTTGAGTGCATGGAATCTGCTATAACAGACACTGGTGAATGTCAACCCCTTTATCATTCCATCAGAGACTATTATGAAGGAATGAACATGAAAATTGATCAACAAGTACCAATGCTTCTCGTTGGGAGAGAAGCACTTAATGAAGCCATTGTTGGGGAGAAGAATGTAATGAAACCAACCACTCTTTCATTTTCCTTCAGTCATAGAATTAATTCAATTCCTCTTACTCTTCATTGGCTTTTGCCAGGGCTTCCATCACTTACCAGAAACAAGGGGCTTATGCCTTTCAGAAGAGCAAACTGTCACAAGTGTAAGTTATTTAATTTTTTTTCTTGTTTTATGAAGCCTTCATGAACCAAGTTATAAATTATCTGTCAGGTATTTCCACTAATTTATGATCTTCTGTTGTTTCAGGTATATAGATGGCCAAGAATTGGAGGCCATCGATTAATAAGCATGAGATCTCAAGCTCAAAGGCTGCCTAGAAAATGTGAAGTTACAGCTATTCTTGTTCTCTATGGTCTTCCAAGGTAAGTAACATTTAAATACAATTGAATTCATATAAATATAACAAGTAGGCTTGTGATAATGTTGATCCAAACTTTATGCTACATTTAAGTAACATTTAAATACAATTGAATTCACATAAAGTAACATTGTCTATCAATGGCCAAACCCAATGATAGACAATGCTACTTTATGCTTGTGATAATGTTGATCCAAACTTTATAATAAATTTTTTGTTATTTTTTTACTGGATGCAGGTTACTCACAGGTGCTATACTTGCACATGAGTTGATGCATGCTTGGTTACGCCTCAAAGGTTATATAATAATGTTGATCTTATCTTGGTATTCAACTTCTGAGTATCACATGATTTTTTTATTTTTTAATCTCACTTTGCCTTGAACCAATTAAGCAGGTTACCAAAACCTTAGTCTTGAAGTAGAGGAAGGTATTTGTCAAGTTCTTTCTTACATGTGGCTTGATGCAGAAGTCATGTCATGTGCTAGAACCACGCCCTCAACATCATCATCAGCTTCTTCCTCCTCTTACTCTAACTCATCAAAGAAAGGTGTGAAATCTCTTGTTGAAAATAAATTGGGTGAGTTTTTCATGAACCAGATTGCCAATGATTCTTCCCCAGCTTATGGTGGTGGATTCAGAGCAGCCAATCAAGCTGTGAATAAATATGGTTTACGTTGCACTTTGGAGCATATTCGTTTGACTGGTAATTTCCCACTGTAATAAGGACAAGTTGTCATAGGAGTTTGGAGTCTAGTGTTTGATGTTGGATTGGTACAAATATGAGAGACAAGGTTGGACTGCTATTTCCTCCTGTTATTTCATTCCCCAGGGGGAATGTGGTGTTCCTATATATGTATGGATGTCCATGTCCAATAGTTGAATAATATTATGCATGCCTTGTTTTAATTTATGAGATGGAATTATTTATGATGCCCCTTGCAAGCAGCAATAAGCCAATAATTACATTAGTAGGAATGGAAACTCAACATGTTAAATTTTAACATCATTTTTTTATTTCATTTTTATATGCATTTTAGATAAGAAAATAAAAAATTCCAATATATATTTTCTGATGCATACTTTAGTTTCCAACATACTTATTCACAATTTGGTGCCGTGTGAAGGTGGCGTTGGGTGGTGGCATTTGGGTGCGGCGATGGTGTTGGGCGGAGGTTTTGGGGAGAGACAATTAAGGCTTTTGCTTGGAAGATGAAGGATAAAATGGGGGATATTTGCCATTTTGGTAGTGCACCAAATAAAAATGGGGTGTATAAAGCAATTGCCCATAGGTTCCTTTTTTCTTCTTGTTAGTTAGGGCACTTTTTGCATGGAGTTAGGCATCCTGTATCCTCCTATTATGTTTGAAATTATTTTATTACCCTTAATGAATTAACATCACCTTCCCCAACCCACTCGTGAAGGCTTCTCCCTTCCTCCTTCGTCTCGAAACCGTGCATCCTCGTTCCTGTGCTCCTTTGTCATTGAAGGTCAGCTTCTTCCTTTCTAGTGTGGTTGAGGTTGGTTTCTGGTGGGGTTGGGGTTGGGTTCTGGTGAAGGTGAGTTTCGGTGAGGGTGGGTTTCGGGGTGGATGAGGTCACATTCCATAATGACCTTTCCATAAGCAAAAAACCCTACTAAAATGAGTTTTCCATAAGCAAAAAAACCTTATGGAATGACCTTTCTGAAAGCTAAAAAAACTTCCAAAATGGTTGTTCTAGAAGTACTTTAGCTTAAGACTATTCCGGAAGCAAATTTGTTAATCCAAAACATCCTTTCTAGAAATGTATTTTATATATTCTGGAAAACGGGTTCCAGAAATCAGTATCGGGCTTACGAAAAGCCCATTTTGAAAGCTACAACTACAATCTGAAGTAGCATTTCCAAAAGTGTATTTTGCATCTTTTGGAAAGGTCATTTTGGAAAGTACGATTTTGGTTTATGGAAGGACCATTCCAGAAGAAAAAATTGCAATCCAGAATAGCCTTTTTGGAAGTACATTTTGTACCTTTTGGAATGATTGTTCCAGATAACACTATTTTTGTTTACGAAAAAGGTTTTCATAAGATTTTCCTTTTGGAATAACCATTTCGAAAGAAAATTTATTCCCTTATAGAAAGCCTATTCTGGAAACAGGTCCACAATGAGAATGTAAATACATTAAAAGGTACATGCAAAGTGGAGAGTTGGAGAATGAGAAGGACTTCTACGACGTCAAGTTGGACTTGCTTTGTACCTCCGATGGCTGTGGGAAGAAGAGTTGGAGAAGAAGAGAAAAACAAAAAAAAGGTCTAGACTTGCGTTGTGGGAAGAAGAGGAGAACTGGAAGAAGCTGGGACTGCGGAGAAAGAAGAGGAAGAAAGGAAATTGAGGAAGAAGATAAAAGGGGTATGTTAGGGTTTCTAAAAAAATGGGAGGTGCAGGATACATTTAGGGAGGTGTAGTATTCAATTGTGCAGGATACATTTTGTAGATCCCTAGCTATTTACTATCCACACCCCCATTCACGTTTTGAATTCAGATCTCTCAGCCATAAACAACCACTGTTGTCCCTAGCAGCCATGCAACGCTGAGTGTAAAGGTCCACCAGTTGAAGAAAGACATCTTCTTTCTTTCTTCAAAGTGGTCATCATCAAATTGATCTGCTCCAAAGCTTTCTAAGCACGGTTTGAATCCTCCAGTTCCCAAGGCGATACTGTAGATAGCAAGGAAGAAACCACTTCATGGACTTTCCTTGGTCGATGACATATCTCATTATTGTTGCATGGTTTTAGACTTGGGATGAATTGAGACATGGTCAACATGCTTAATCCCAGGCTTGACACAACAAGAAATACGACTTATTTTCCATGCATGACAACAATGTATTATTTTCGATTCCAATGAAAAATATAAATTAATTTTATTAATCTTATTAAAAAATAAACATTTTTTAAATATGTCCTTTATATTAAAACTTGATATCAACAATGTGGTTACTGAAAATAAAATCTCCATTAAATATGAAAAATACTACGTACTTTAGAGATAGTTTTATTAAATTTGGTATAATTATTTTTAATTTTAAATTTTGAACTAGTATATTTTTCTTTCTACTTATATTTAATTGATTTCGAAATTAATATATATATATATATATATATATATATATATATATATATATATATATATAAACAAATTTGTACTTTAGTTATTAATGGTTTTAAGTTATTGAAAAGGTATAAATATTGCATTCTATGTTCTTGATTTTATAATATTGGTTATTATAATTGATTTTTTTCTTCTGAAAGTTATTATAATCGATTTAACAACACTTTTTATAAGTTAACTATTTCACTGATTAATTGTCTTTTTATAATATAAAACTATTTTTTAATATTTTTTTAAATTCATTATTATTTATTACTATGTATTTTATATTATTTTATTGCCAACGAAAAACAATGAATTGAATTTCTTTGTGGACTTTTTATGATATTTTTTCATGAATTTTGAGATCTTTCTATTTTGTTTTTTACAAAAATTTCTACAAAATTGTGTTATCAATTTGGAAAAAATGATTATTTTCTTAGATTTATTTAAAAATTAGTAGAAAAAAAATTAATTATTTTATATATCCTCATTCAAATTTCTTTTTTTTTTGTAAAAGAATTGATTTATATTACATTTAATTTTTTTTTTCAATAACAAATAAAGGTATAATAATCGTAAAAACTATAAGTGCCATTAATATAGTAGAAAAACAAATATTTTCATAATATAAAAGGCAAATGATTAAAAATAGTTAATATTTGAATAATACAATTAAATACCTAACATCATCTACAATAAATTATGTTATAAAAACAATTACATTTAATTTATATGATATAATCATAATTATAATTTGTTCCCTTAAACAATTTTTTGTCAAGTTGATCCGCCACTGTATATCAGAGCTTGCATTTGATTTTTATAAACAAATAAATTGAAATTTCTTATGTGCCCTGAATTCACACCTTTTTGTTTTACTTTTTGCAGACCCTTATTTTGAATTTGGAACCCCAAACCCAAATTCTGAATGATTTTTTTTCATTATTTTTATTTTGTAATTTTTAAGTAATTGGTAATAATATTTAATTATTTTATTTGAATAATATAATTAATTAATATAATTTGTAATATATAATGATGCAACTAATTTACTAATTGTAAGAATAATTATTCGTGGGGTGACTTTTGTATTTCTTTTTAATATTTATGGTTCAAAAAATAGTTAAGTTAGATAGTTTTCATGTAAGTTAATCTAATGACATAAGTTTCACATCTTGACTCGATTTAAAAAATCTTGAAAAAGGTGTTTGGAAACATAAAAAAAATCATGTTATGCACTTGAATAGTTTCCTAATGGTTTTTTATAATATTTTTAATATGAATATGAGATTATTTCGTACGAACAATATATTATGTGCATTGTTCTGCTCATCAAAATGATGTTATTTGATACGAACAATAGTTCACTCCCATTATTTTCATGTTGATGAATTCCACAGTACTAATTTTATTGTTATACAATAAAAAATACTATACATGAAATTCCTAAAACAAACATAGTTTTTGGACCATACAAAACAAACAAATGGGAAATATATTGCTAGAACATATTGTTGGAGCATTATTTATCACACTTCATGACATGTTGCACGCATGAAATACATGCTTCTTAACACGAGGTCAGTTTTCCTTTGAAAATACTTGTGTCACATATTAACAACATATGAGTATACAATGCTAATTTGTGAATACCAAAATTATTGGTAACCTAACATGCAAAAACATTACCTTGATAACATTGTGCAGTGCAGTATTCAAATAACATTTGGAGAGATGAGGAAAGGGTCAAAACACAACCGCCTATAGAGTATATAATTCAGTTCCATAAGAAAAATAAGCTCTATACAACACAACAAGTAATAAATTAACAAGAGTAAGAAACTTACCTCTCACAAAACTAAGACAGAACTAACGTGAATGTCTATCATATATGGGCTAAAATGTTGACCTTCTATGATTGTCTATTTCATAGTGGTATCAATAGTCCCTGTAGGATCCTGAAATTAAAACTCTCACGAATGAATATCCTAAAAATAACAATGTAATCATTAGAGATCGAATTCAACTTGACTACCTTGAGGGTAACTCTCATGTCTCCTAAACTGTTGAGGGTACAAATTTTTACAATGACGACTGTTAAAGATACACAATCAAAAGTATAATCAATGGAGTCTAACGGTGTCCCATGAGGTGTGTCATCATGCATGCTTTTATCTAAGATTTTGTGATTGAGTTTTAATCCTTGATGTTGTTATTAATCTAATTTAGTTTAGTGTTAGTGTTTAGTTTACTTTTTCTTGAGGATAAACAAAACTTTAAATTTGGGGGAGTTTAATAATTGTTATGCAAACTTCTTTTTGTTGCTTAAATCACATAGCAATTATCTTTTTTTTTTTCTCTTTTTAATGCTCCATTTGATCCAAAAAGATAGGAATTTAGGTTCTTTTGGATTTTTAGCTTAAGGAAGTTAATGTTAGTGAATTTTATAGTTTTAGCTTTATTTTGTAGAGCTTTGGTACAACAATAATGGACTGGATGATGTTGAAGAACTGAAACAACTTGCTTAGTGCTTGTGCGCGCTCAATGCGAGAAGCCAACTTGGAAAAACATTTGCAAGCATCGAGTGGTTCTTCAAGCCAGCTGTAATGTGCTCGTGTGCTCAATGCACACACCCAGGCTTAGCGTGCTGCCACTAAAGTTAATTGAACTGTGCATGTGCACTCAACGTACACATCCAGGCTTAGCATGCAAGGTCTTTTTGAAAAAATGACAGTGCAATATTTTGAGGGGTTTAAAAGGGCACTGCTCCATTGGACAAAGAGAGATCACCTTAGGGCATTTTCTGGAGTCTGAAAACCACTTTGGGGGTTTTTCTTCTCTGTTCTCCATTTTCTTTGTTTCTTCTTTTTGTTTTAGGTCTCGTATGTATATGAGAGGCTAACTTACCCATTTTTGGGGGCTTGGATATCAACAACTTTGTTATGTAATAATCTCCACTATCCATTTAATGTTATTTCAATATTATTGATTTATTTTTATGTTTATGGTTTGACCACCCATATACATGTATGTTATGATGTTTTAATTATTGGAAAATGTTTTTACACTATGAACTATAAGGAACTTCTAAGTAACCCTAGGGATGGAATGGTGTCGGTTAGTCTTATTTATGCATCTTTACTATTAAAGCAAGTAAGTTGGTTTAACTTTCTAAGGGATTAGGAGGAAAATCAAGTCATTGATAATTGCTATGTATATGTATATTTTGAGACTAAATTATGTATGAATTGTTAATTTTTCTCTCATATTTCTTTCTTTTCATAGTTTGTGGATTTATAGTGCTTGGTGAATAATTAGCTAAGAATAGCGAAGTAAAGCCCAAAGAAGCAAAATTGAAGATATGAAGCTACTCATTCAGCACATCTTAAGTGCTTAGCGTAACTCAGTCTCTTAGTGGGCAAAACACGTTTAACGCTAGAAAGTATGGAGAAGTCTGGATTGTGAAGTTGCGTTTAGCGTGAGTCACGCGCTAAGCGCGAGATTATTGTCATACTCGCTAAGCGTGGCAATAACGCTTAGCGCAAAGGTTGCGTAAAAATCAAGTTGAACTGTTCCTATAAATTCTTCATTCTATTGCTTAAAATCTATAAGTTTTTCTTCAATCTTATTGTTTATCATTACTTATATGAATTGATATGCTTTCTAAGGAGATAACAAAGAGGGCGTGTAAGAGTACTCATAATGAGTTGTTCTTGATTTTTTATTACACAGATAAAAAAATAAAAAATGTAATAATTTTATGAAATTAATCTTAATGTTAATTAAGTTTTTAATCCCTCAACTTTTTTAGATTTCAATTTTTAGTTCCTCAATTTTTTTGACAACTTTTAGTCCTCCATTAATTTTTTGATTTAGAATTTTTAATCCTCTTAAAAGTTTTTGTCTATTTTTAGTCCCTTATTTATTTTTGTTATTAAAAATTAGTTCCAAATATAAATAAACAAGGGACTAAAAATTGTCAAAACAAGGCTTAATTTTAATCAATAAAAAATAAACGGAGGACTTAAAATGGACAAAAACTATTAGAAGGGACTAAAAATCTTGACTAAAAATTAGCGAAGAATTAAAAGTTATAAAAAAAATTAAGGGACTAAAAATTATAATATTAAAAAATTGAATTACTAAAATCTTAATTAACCCTTAATTTTATTACTATTATTTTTCAATTTTTTTTGTAAAATCATTTCTCTTTATTTTTATTGTGCCTTGTATTAAATAATCATTTTGCATTCTATACACACTTCAATGCTTCATTTTTTTAGGGAAATAGTTTTTTCATTGTTGAAAACAATGTATCACAATATGCTAAAAAAATTAGACAAATGCTATCCAGTGTCTTCAGGGTATTCGTTAAGGAACTAAAAGAAAAATTATTTTTATTGGGATGTACAAACACTATTACACATGTGACCTTTAACAACATTTTTGTGTCTAACACTTAATAAAATTATTCCTAAATTTTTTAATAACATTTAAAAAACATCGTCAAATATAAATAAATATTAATATATTTTCGTAACATTTTATCAAATGTTGGATATACTTCATGTTGCTAAAGATTTTAGCCGCATAGATTATACATAACATTTAATAAAATATCGTCAAAACATATTAGTAACATTTATTCATATTTGATGACATTTTTTAAATATTGTTGAAAAATTTTAACAATATTTTTATTAAGTGTTAGACAATTTTTTTTTGCTAAAGATCACGTGAGTAGTAGTAAAAATTGTGTCACTCATAACTTTTTTTATGTTCTCCTATGATTTTCACACTAAATAATTTTTCATTTTAGTTCTTTAACTAATGTCATAAGAGTACTAATTAGTTAGACTAAAAAAATTATCAGGGATATAAACAAAAAAATAATTAACATTACGTTAAAAAATTAAAATGATACATGTGTTAGTGGCTCATGTGAACTCCAATAAGCTGATGAAGTATTTGATCTTTCAAAACTTACAGATCAATCTTAACAAAATTATTACAGGATCTTTACCTATAAGAGCTCATCATGTGTGTCAGTCTGCTACTTGCCCCCTTTTTTTTTGGATTTTGCTATATATGCAATCGATATGCATGGGTGTTGATGCCTTGTGTTTCATGTACTAACAACTAAGTGAGGTCAACATGCATGACACCCGCCAATTCAACAAATATATGACCCTTATATTGTACCAAATTTATACAATAATTTGTTTCACAAGTCTAGGTTTTTAGTTCTATGATAAATATGTATGTTAATGTTCTTTACAGGCATAAGTGTATGAGTACTTTCCATCTGTTGGCGGCGAGGCAAAGGCGACATACATTTAAACATAAACCCTATGCTTGAAAATGGAAGCCTTTGAGGGGATTTGGACATTATGAGGCGATGAGGGAGATCTTGGACTCTTTCCAGTTAGATGACTTCGTCTAGATGCATGTCATTCCAGGATCACAAAAAGGTGTTGGTGCTTCATGAGATATTGCACTTCTCTAGCTTCCTTTGACTTGGTACTCACTTTTGTGCTTATCGATCTAATAGAGTATTATGCTAGTTTGGCCATGTCTAGGGGATTCCTTAATTCACTCATCAAATTATAGGGCGTGTGCACTCTATTGAGGCAGTTGATGAGTAATATTAGCATTAATTAGCATGATTACATCGTTGCTACTATAATTTGTGGACCACTTGTGTTCGAGGGTGCCTTATAGGTGTGAATTGACGATTATTTGAAGTGATTTCACACCTACTCCCCATCCATACATCACTCCCCTAGCCAAAAGCCTTTTGAGTATACGTGTGTAGCACCCTGTCGTAGGTAGCTAGACAAAAACCCAGGCAGACAATCAATATGATTGTTGTGCGTGTATCTTTATATCTCCTCCCTATGCATTCTTCAATTGCATTCTACTTATTTATATTCTTTTTTTTAGTCAATATTTGAATGGATCACTCACAATCTTCATATCATGTTAGATTTGTGAAAAACATTACATTGAGGTTTATGAGGATATAAAATAGGTATTGAGGGAGGCACAAACAAACGCATCAACAAAATGCATATATAAGAGGAAAAAGACTCGCCAATGATTTTATACTTTTTCTATTTTCTTGTGCATTTTTGCTTTTGTATGTGTATTTTGATGTTGAACCTTGTGTTGTGGATATGTATGATGATTTTAGTTAAATTTTTTTTTTATTCTCACCTCATTTATATTTAGAGCATGTTTGGATATATATAAGGATAAAATTAAAGTTCTTTTGACAGTTTTTGAGAATTTTTCTACTAAAACAAGTTCTATATATATTTTCAAGCAAAAAAACCTAACTCCTAAAAATACCTATACCTTGTATTCAAGAACAGACCCTTATCAAGTTAATTATTTATTAAATTAAGTGTTTAATCATTAATAATTGTTTTAATCAATATCCTTTAAAGGAAACTTAAAAATAGTAAATCACAATAATAATTTTCCAATTCAGGGGAAACTTGTTTCCATTGTGTTTCTAATCGAGATACACTCCAAAAAAAATATATAGCAAGCCAAGAGTAATCTCCCACAATGTAAACTTAGCAATCCAAACTTTAGAAAATACTACAAGAACAACATATTACATGTTTGATTAAGCAGAAAATATAGCAAGCGTACTCATCAGTCACTCTCATCATGCCACTGTATCCACCCCATCACTGTGACAACCATCATCTATTTCCGTAGCTTTCCTCTGTACGGTCTTATAAGTGTGCCTCTTTGTCAAGAATAGGAAGAGACAGAAATTTAAAGCATTGATGACAGCCAACATCCAATAAAACTTATCTAGACGACTTGAATTTACATCCTCGGCAATCCAACTTTTGCCATTCTTCCCTGCTGTGACATGGTCCACAACTATTATTAGAAAGCTGCTTAAGAAGAATCCTATTCCAAGCACACTAAGATACAAAGCCATTCCTAAGCTTCTCATTGAGTCAGGAACTTGATCATAGAAAAACTCTTGCAAACCAATTGAATAAAATGAATTTCCAATGCCAAGGATCAAGTATTGGGGTATCAACCACATCACACTCATCAAATTCTCATGACCAGACATTCTTAATCTCATATTTTCTACGAAGGCAGCAACAACCATGACTATGACTGAGAATGCTAAGCCAATGCCAATCCTCCTAAGGATGCTGATGCCTCTTTCGTTACCTGTGACTTTCCTTAGATTTGGAACAATAATCCTATCATATATTGGGACAGATATTATGATGGAAATAGAAGAAACGGACGCCATAGAAGCTGGTGGGATTTTGAAGTTGTTGTTTATCTTTAAGTTCATAGCAGCTGCTTGTTTGACAAAGAGTGTGGAGCCATTTGCTATGCATACACCAGTCATTAATGAAGTTAGCCATATGGGAAATACGTTTAGAATAAGCTTTGTCTCCTCCACTCTTGTCACTGTTGCTAATCGCCATGGACTGACTTTCTGTTCAGTATACTTCTCTTCAACTATTGCAGCCTTGTCAAGAAACCTATTCATTAATTAAATTAATTAGTACTACTCTGGCTACTACTATTAATTTTAATGAATTTTAATAGGTATGTTCAACACGTCAACTATTTCATCTATTAGCGAACACAATATTATACACTACCCTATTAATAAATTAATTGACATAATTTTGTCGATGGTGTCCACATTCTTACCTTTTTTGGTGTACAAAGTAACAACGTGATTAGAACCAAGGAACTTATCCATAGTACTCAAAATCCCCACCATTAAGGCAACCCTAATGGGTTCTTGTCAAAGATTTTACTTAATTAGGTTTTACTCTCTTTAATCTAAAAAAAATATTATATAAATGATAGGAATAAACTAATTAATAATATCATTCAAAGAAAATATAAAGTTAATTAGATGATTAAGAAACAAGAAAAAAAGAAAAAAAATTATGAATTTAATTTTTTCTATTAACAAAATTTAATTATATTAATCATTAATTAAATTTATCGATAAAAAAAAATAATATCATTCAGAATTATAAGATGTTCTATGCATGTATTTCTAACAAGGTACGTAATGTACCTGAGCCTTCTAGTATGGCTTAGAAGCCTTCCTTGGGAATTCTCTGACATTGGGACTTCATATAATAAAGCAGGATTTGATGGACAAGATAGATTCCTTTTCCTTATGGCTGCAATTAGGACTTGGAGAATTGGCATGAAAGGGTTTCCTTTTGGCTTCATTCTGTACCTGTAAAAAGGTATCCCCGCATAGAAAGCAATGCTAGTGAGAGCCATGAACATAGTGAGGATGAGACAAGCATCTCCCCAGCTAACGAAGTCCTGAACATAAACAACAACTGTTGTCGCTAGCATCGAAGAAACACTGAGTGTAAAGCTCCACCAGTTGAAGAAAGACATCTTCTTCTTTCGTTCATCAAAGTGGTCATCATCAAATTGATCTGCTCCAAAGCTTTCTAAGCACGGTCTGAATCCTCCAGTACCCAAGGCGATACTGTAAAGGGCAAGAAAGAAAACCAATTTATGAGCCTTGCTTGGTCGGTCGCATATATCATTGTGGCATGGCTTTAGATTTGGGATGAATTGAGACACGGTCAACATGCTTAATCCCTGCTTGACACAACAAGAAATGGGGCTTATTTTCCATGGCAACAATATATTCTTTCCTGTCTCGAATTTTAGAAAAAAAAAATCATGTTAACTAATAAACATAATTAATTTTAGATTTAAATATATTTTTATTCCTTCTAATTTAGTATTTTTTTTATTTGGGTAATTTTTTTAATTTTAATCATTCCAAGTTATATTTATTTTGTTTTTTTGTTCATATAGCGCATTAAATAGTGAAATTCCTTTATCTAAATGTCATAAGGACAATTTTTTTTTACAATAATTAAAAATAAAAAATAATTTTGCAAAAATAAAAAAATACTAAATTATACTAAAAAAAAAAATTTAAGCCTTAATTCTATTAATCATATCGGAAAAAAAATATTTTTTTAACATTTTAGAAATTTGATATCAATAGCATTTTAAGTTTTTTTTTAAAATTATAATTTTAGTTCTCTTTTAATTTTTAATATGTGATTTTGATCTATGAGTTTGTTTTTTTTTTAGTTTACTCTTTTCATAAAATTCATAATTTTAGTCTAAATGACAATTTTACATATTTTTTAATTATTTTATTTTAATCCAATTAAATTTTATATTTAACAAATTCATTTAAGTTATCATTAAGAAATAATTTAATTATTAAAATAATAAATAACACATATACAAAATTAAATATTGATAAAAAATATAAATTTTTAAAATGCGAGGACTGGTGAAAAAATGAGAACCAAAATCAGGTATAAAGAAGAACTAAAATTACAATTAGTTATTTTATTAAATAATAGGATGAAGTTAATTAAGATTTAATTTATTTATATTTTGCAGTAACATATTTGATTTTTTCTTCACTTATATTCAAGATACGAAATAAGAGCTTGCATTTCATGTATATAAACAAAGAAAGTGAAATTTGTTATGCACTGAGATATGTCAAATTGATCAATGACAGGATATATGAAGTGTAAAAGAACTCGTTAGTAAGTTGCATGTAAAAACATATGGAGTACATTACAAAAAGAAAAATGAATATACCTTGAAGTATACGAGGGAAGAAAAGAAGACCATACGAAATCGACCGATGTAGGCATCACCAAGAAATCCCCCAATCAGAGGCAACAAGGTTGTTGCTCCTTTCCAGCAGTTTACATTATTGGTTGCTGTTTTTAGGTCTTCATGCATCACTCGAGTCAGATACATGATAAGATTACTTGATATCCCAAAGTAGGTTATCCTTTCACTAAGTGCAATTGCTGCTCAAAAATTGAAATAGAATCACCAAGTTATGCTCATATTAAACACATTTTCTCATATTTTTTGTTATTGTTAACAACAGGTTTCTAAACTTGACCCTTGAATTGTTTGTGTGGCTAGTGCCACTAGTCAATAATAATATAAACCTTCCAATTAAGTTCCCAAGAGTTTGTTACTTGTTAATTGGCATGCTTAAACATATTTCAATTGTTTTATGAGAATGAATAAAGGTTAAAAATGAACTATATATGAACCAATTGATGAAACGAAATGACATGTTTTTTGTTGTTGTTGGAAACTTGAATTGAAATAAAATGACGATAATATAGAGAGAGAACTAGTAAACAATTATGTTACCAAGGACAAAAAGTGAAGCTTTCCATACACCTGTGGAAGCACGGAGAGGGACTCTTTCCTTGTAATCCACAGATGCATCATGCACCCATTTCTCTTCATCACTTTCTTCAATTCTACCTCCCTTTCTCTTCTCCATTTCCTGCTCCATGTTTACAAATTGAAGGTGTAATAGGCTATTCACCTTTTGATGGTGTGTCACATAGACAAATGAAATGGGTGGATGAAATCTATTGTTAGTGTGGCCTCATTATAAGTAACATTTAAAATGTAAATAGCGAAGAGAATTAATTGCTACATCAGTTTGTTATGCTTTGTTAACTTGTTGGAATAGAACCAGAGCATGCTAGTGAAAGATAATAGGGCGTTGCAAACATTACGATTATGGTTAATTACTTAATTTCTCACTGAGAATTTTACGGGCTAATTTATGATTTCAATATATCATTATTTCACACAAATAAATCTCTCAAGCGCAATTTCTTAACCAATCATATATAGGCTATACAAGCATGACTTATATACAAGCGAAAAAACAACGCATTTTTGGTCCCAATGTAACTTTTAATTTACAATTTGTTTAAATATATTTTTGTTCCTATAAGTTAATATTTTTTAATTTTGATATTTGTAAGTTTTTTTATTTATTTTTAGTCTCTATAAATTTGTGTTTCTTCAATTATTATCCTTCTAATTTATTTTATTCATTTGTAGTCTCTATAAATTTGCATTTTTTTTAATTTTAATTCCTCTAACTATGTTTTTAAAATTTTAATCTTTGTAAGCCTAAACTTATAAAGATTAAAAATAAAAAAGTAGAATTTTATTAAAGGAATTATATAAAATTTAAAAAAATACAAATTTATAAAAACTAGAACTCATCAAAACAAATTACAAGGACCAAAATTTTAAAAATACAAACTTAATCACAAGAACTAAAAATAATAAAAAAAACTTACATAAATTAAAATTAAAAAAATGTTAACTTACCAGAAACCAAAATCACATTACATATTAAGTCTTTGCAATTTTGATCTTTCAATTTGAAAATGTACAATTTTAATCTTTTTTTAATTAGATATTATTTCAGCCTTCTTAAAAAATGATTTAGAAAATGATGCAAAAGTGATTGATGGAGAATTTGAACCGATAACCTTCTTTAATTTATGTAATCTTTTTTTAATTAGATTATACTTTTTGTGTCTTCTTAAAAGTCAAGACAATAATATAAAAAAGATTTAATTGTACTTTTTACTCCTATTTTTTTTTATCAAATTTTATGTCCAATAAATTAATTTGATTTATTTTATCCTCAATTTTTAAGAGACTTACGAATTTTATCTTTTTTCATTTTACTCTTAACGTAATTGCACTTTTTATCCATAATTTTTTATTTTATTGACAAAATTTTCGCCTAATTTTTTTTGTGTTTTGGTGAATTTTACTCCTAACTTTTTATTTTTTGATCAAATTTTATGCTCAACTTTTGTGTTTATTCATGGATAAATGACAAGATAAAATTTACAAATTTCTTTGAAGTTGAGGATAAAATGTGTCAAATAAAAAATTCTCCAAGAATTAAAAAGTTGAAGCTAAAAATGCAATTAAAATGATGAAAGATTTTGATTGTTTCATTCTCACCCACTTTAGAGACCGATTAATCAGTCGCAAAATCTTATATATTTTAGAGACTGATATAGTCAGTGGCAAATTTATCAATTACATCCGGAAACATATCTGCGACGGATTAGCGACGGATTATAGACTTAAAGACTTAGCAACAGATAAAGCGGTTGCAAAACTAAAAGCTAAGCACCAAAAGTCTCGCGGTCGCTAAATCAGTATCTATTTGCGACTGATTTTTTCAGTGACAAAATTTGGTTGCTAAATCTATCTGTTTTGTAAATTTTCATGTTAAATAAAAGGAAATTTCAAGTAATATACCAAATCAAATGTTGAATTCAATCAATATATACACAAATTAATTATCAGTTATCAATAAATATATAAAAGAAATAGAGAATTTTGGTATACATATTTTTGTGTTTATTTTATTCCAATAATCGTATCTGTAAATTACAATTTCTTTCTTGATATTTTATTCTTAAAAACCACACACAATTATATAATCTCCATTTTCTTTGTTTTTTTTTTTATAGAAAATGGAGAGTCGGTCTTTTCCTTATAAGTGTTAATAATACCTATAATACTAGTGTAATAACATTGTGCTCCACATGGGTATTAAGATTACCATATGTTTATATTTATTTTATGAAAAATATATATTAAATAATAAATTATATAATTTATTTATAAAACATTTTTAAAAATTTCAGTTATATAAATGTATTAATTATGTATTATTTGAAACTAGATTTAACATTTTGAATAATTTTTTAAAAAAACTATATATATTTTTTATATACTACTATAGTATAGTGTTATGATTCAAAAAAGGTTTTGAGTGATACTGAGTTTAATCCTCTTAAGTAATGACTTGAATTTAAATATTGTAAATGAAAAAAAATATAATTAAAAGGAAAAAAATCCCACAAAAAATGATTTGTCAAATTTTTCAACAAAGATGATTCGTTAGTGAAGAAAAATTAGTTGTATTCAATAATTAATCACTGCAATAGAATATCTATGTTTTATCTTTTTTTTATAAAATGTTATAAAAATATATATACCTAATAACTATATATAGTTTTGAATTTTTTTAACTGAATATTAATTGCAATTATTTATGTCCTTTTAATTATTTTGAAGATTGAAGCTATAACTTAATTTGTCGTATATTCTCTTGTGTAACTTCGATATTATTTTAATGTTTTATATTATAAGTATTTAATATTTCATTTACCGTAGCTTTAAAAAACAAATGAAGTTAATTTTGAGTAATGAGGATAAAAAAGCAACAACAAATAAAACAATTAATATGAGTACTTTCATTAATTTAACATAAAAAGCAATTATCTGTTGATTTACATTTCCATGAATATTAGAGATAATCCAGTGATTTATTATATGATGAATTTTGTGTAATTTAAAATAACGAGTACTTAGTATATATAACAAATTCAAGGATGATCTGAGGTATCTTGAATGTTTTTTATATTCATAGAAATTGAATTCAAATACCAACAGATTTATAACATTTACTATTTAAGAAATCGAGTTAGACCTCCTTAATATTATAGAAAGTTAGAAACAATATGGGATCTTTTCTGTTTAAACTTATTTGTACGTTTTCAAGCTGATGAATGGTCTCCAGCCGGATTTTAGTTTCAAAATATATAATTCTAAGCCAAACAAAGCTTAGGTGGCTTCTGCAGTGAAATCCATTTCTTTCAACTGTACTTTTTTTCAATAAGTATTAATACAACATAAGATATTTTACTTTAAAAACATTTTTAATTAAAATAGAAAATATTTAAAATTTATTTTATTTATGAACTCTCTTGTCCACACACATACACTAAATTATATATGTTGGAGTAACTTTTGATTTCAATCAAACATCTGGTTCTGTAAATTGTAAAGGGCCAGATGACTAAAGCAAGTAACCAGCTTGGAGTAGTACGTGTAGTGCTTCACAACTTCAATTACATAGCGACTTTTGCACTTCATTGAATTAAAAATTTAAAATGTCGTGTCTTGATTTACAAGAGATTCCCCATGTTCTTCTTCCAAATTGCTAAATGCATCCTTTTCATTTTTTATTTGTTTAGTAACATTTTTTTTCTCTTTTAGTTTCACAAATTCAAATACCGCCTCCTTTTCATCTTCATTTCACTTTCCACGTTGTTGTCCTTCCGTTCTTATTCTCTAGCAACTCTCTTTTGTTTCCCTTTTTTCTTTCTATGATTGTTTGACTCTTCCTTTTCTGACAACTTTTTTTCTTCTCTACGACTCTATTCTCCAGCAAAGCAATATACAATAGAAGAGAAAATGTGTTTTAGTGACATATGAAGTCGGTCGCTAAATAAACCCAAGGCGCTAAGCCATTTGTGACTGTGTATTTCGGTCGCTGATGAAAATGAGCTCATTGCTATCATATTTGTCGTGCATGTTGTGGGTAATCAACATAGCAACCAATACATGGTTGTGAATTCGGTGGCTGAAATAAAATACTAAAAATAAAAAATCAGTCTGAGATAGCTGAATTAAATTATCAAAAAATTAAAATTTGATCTTTGATTCAATTGCTAAATTCATATATTTTTATTAAAATGCTACTTTTTTCGCCTCTATTGTGGTCTCTGAATTGCCATTTTTTTTTAATAAAAGTAGCACACATTAGTAATCAGCTAATTAATATCTTTACCTATTAATTTAATGAATAAAATATGTTTTTGTACCAAATTAACTAAGTTCTAACTGAAATTAGTACAAATTAATATAGTTATCTTGGCAATTAGTTTTATAATTTTTGTAAAAAAAAAAACTTACTCTGGTACCTATTTAATAAATTTCTAACATTACAAAATCCACTAAATTAATTAGTCAAACTATTAAAATGGGCATGAAATTTAAAAGTTAATGTCCCTAAATTCAATTGACAAAAGTACAACACAAACTTTCATATATATATGGTTCCTCTCATGCAGAAGTACAAATTTCAGTAAATATAAGGGGAACAACTTATTACCAATTTGATTAATCAGAAAATATAGCAAGTGAGATACATTCACTCTCATCATGCCATTAATATTGTGTCCACCTCATTACTGTTACAACCATCAATTTCCGTAGCTTTCTTCGATCTGTACAGTCTTTTAAGTGTACCTCTTTGCCAAGAATAGGAAGAGACACAAATTTAAAGCATTTATGACAGACAAAATCGAATAATACTTATCTAGACGACTTGAATTTACATCCTCGGCAATCCAATCTTTGCCATTCTTCCCTGCTGTGACATGGTCCACAATTATTATTAGAAAGCTGCTTAAGAAGAATCATATTCCAAGCATACTAAGATACAAAGCCATTCCTAAGCTTCTCATTGAGTCAAGAACTTGACCATAGAAATACTCTCGCAAACCAACTTGAGAAAAAGAATTTCCAATGCCAAGGATCAAGTATTGGGGTATCAACCATAACACACTCATAGTTTCATGCCTAGTAATTCCCCCAACTGTTAAGAATTCATGTCCAACCATTCTTAATCTCTTTTTTTTCTACTAAGGCAGCAACAATCATGAGTATGACTGAGAATGTTAAGCCAATGCCATTCCTCCTAAATATGCTGATGCCTCTTTCATTACCTATGACTTTCCTCATAATTGGAACTATAATTCTATCATATATTGGGACATATTATGGTGCCAAAAGCTGAAACAGACTCCATGGAAGCTGGTGGGATTTTGAAGCTATTGTTTATCTTTAAGTTCATAGCAGCTGCTTGTTTGACAGTGTGGTTTGCTGTGCATACACCAACTACTAATGAAGTTAGCCATATGGGAATAACGTTTAGAATAAGCTTTGTCTCTTCCACTCTTGTCACTGTTGCTGATCGCCATTGACTATCTTTCTGCTCAATATTATTTTCTTCAACTATTGCAGCATTGTCAAGAAACCTATTCATTAATTGAATTTATTAAAGTTAACTTTCTTCAACTATTTTAAACACAAAATATTATATACTACCACAATAATAACTTAATTTACATTCTTTTGTCATGCCAACAGTTTTACTTAGGTATTACTCTTTAATCTATAAGTCTAAAAACTAACTATATTTCATATTCCTATATATAAAAAATTATTCTTGTCTCCTTTTTGGCACACTTTAAATATTTTAAATCAAAGAGATGAAAATTCAAAGAAAAAAAATGTTAGAAGAACTAAAATTGGATTTTGAAAATTTACAGAAACCAATATATTTTCTTCTAAAAAAGCAAACTATTTTTTTAATCCAGATCACATATATTTTTTAATGAAAGTAATCTTTGTTCGAACTGACTGAATTAACAATATAATTCAGAATTATAACAACATACTCTATGCATGTATATCTAAAAAAGTAATGTACCTGAGCCTGCTAGTATGGCTTAGAAGCCTTCCTTGGAAATTCTCTGACATTGAAGCAGGATTTGAAGGACAAAGCAAATTCCTTTTTCTTATGGCTGCAATTAGGACTTGTAGAATTGGCATAAAAGGGTTTCCTTGTAGTCTCCTGTACCTGTAAAAAGGCTTACCCACATAGAAAGCAATGATATTTACAGCCCTAAAAATAGTGAGGATAAGACAAGTCCTCAGCATAAACAACCACTGTTGTCGCTAGCAGCCATGCAACGCTGAGTGTAAAGGTCCACCAGTTGAAGAAAGACATCTTTATTTCTTCAAAGTGGTCATCATCAAATTGATATGCTCCAAAACTATTTTTTTTTTATTTTTTAAATTCATCATTATTTATTACAATGTCTTTTATATTATTTTATTGCTAACGAAAAACAATGACTTGAATTTTCTTTGTGGACTTTTTATGATAATGTTTTCATGAATTTTGAGATCTTTCGAATTTTCTTTACAAAAAATTTCTACAAATTGTGTTATCAATTTGGAAAAGAAATGATTATTTTCTTATATTTATTTAAAAATCCGTAGAAAAAATTAATTATTTTATGTATCCTCATTCAAATTTATTTTTTTTGTAAAAAAAATTGATTTATATTACATTTTTTTTTAAAAAAGAAGTATTTTTATATTTTTTTAATAGCAAATAAAGGTATAATAATCGTAAAAAAACTGAGTGTCATTAATATAGCAGAAAAACAAATATTTTCATACCATAAAAGACAAATGATTAAAAAATCGTTAATATTTGAATAATATAATTTAATACTTAACATCATCCACAATAAATTATATTATAAAAACAATCACATTTAATTTATATGATATAATCATAATTATAATTGGGTCCCTTAAACATTTTTTGGTCAAGTTGATCCGCCACTGTATATCAGAGCTTGCATTTAATTTTATAAACAAAGAAATTGAAATTTGTTATGTGGCCTGAGATATGTCAAAGATATGCAGTATATATGAAGTGTAAAAGCACTCGTTATGAAGTTGCATGTAAAACTACATATGTAACATTGACAAAAAGTAAGATGAATAGGGAAGAAAAGAGGACAATATGAAATCGACCTGTGTAGGCATCACCAACAAATCCCCCAATTAGAGGCAACAAGGTTGTCGCTCCTTTCCAGCAGTTTACATTATTGGTTGCCGTTTTTAGGTCTTCATGCATCACTCTAGTCGGATACATTATAAGATTACTGGATATCCCAAAGTGGGTTATCCTCTCACTAAATTCAATTGCTGTTCCAAATTGAAATAGAATCACCAAGTTATGCTCAAATTAAACACACACATATAACGGAGATATTAGATTGATATGATAGTTACAGAAGGAGAAAGAAAGAAGAGAGAAGAGAGTTTACGAATTTGAATCTCTCCCGATTGATATTTCTACAAAAATTAATAAATTAATATTTTTTGATAAAAAAAATACATAAATAAGTATTTTACCAATGACAAAAGGCGAAGCCATGTACCGGTGGAAGCACGGATGGGAACTCTGCCCTTATAATCCACAGATGCATCATGCACCCATTTCTGTTTTTCATTTCCTTCACTTTTCCCTTGCTTTCTCTTCTCCATTTCCTGCTTCATGCTTACAAATTGAAGTTGTAGTTTAAAATGGTCTCTTCACCTTTTTATTGTGTGCACATATACAGACAAATGAAATCGGTGGATGAATTCTGTTATATTGGTGTGGCCTCGTTAGTGATCACATTTACGACTAGAATGTAAAAAATAGCGAAATGACTTAAATATTAAATGCTACTAGTACTTTGTTCTTCTTTATTAACTTGTTTGAACTTGAAAAAATAGTCAAAGATACGTACTAAGGCGGTGCATGACAGTAAAATTATTTGTTTTTATTATAATTCTTGCTGTGAAGTTTGTTCGTCAAATCTAACTAAAATAATTATAGGGATTAAAAAATTGAAAGGACCAAAACAAAAACAACCAAAAGTAAGGGGACCAACAAGAAAGCCAACGGAGTATCCCGCTGCACTTAGCCCTAGTCTACTTAGTCAAGGCCAAAATAGCCGACAAGGCCAAAAGTTTCACATAAAAAAGAAAGCCAACGGAGTAAAAAAAAAAAAAAAAACTTAAGATACTCTAGCCAAAATCAAATTGAAGATATGTTAGATGAGGTCGAGCTAAAGATAAAAAGTTTATCCAAAAACAAGGAAAATATACTCTAGCCAAAGTCAAGTCAAAGATATCCCACTCAAGGTCAATGCAAGTTAAAGATGCACTAGCCAAAATCAAGGTAAAAATGTCCTAATTAAGGTTGAGCAAAACATGACATCCATATGAAATTACTCTTGTTGAAATCAAGTTGAAAATACTCTAGATGAAGTTGAGTTAAAAATACTTTTGTCAAGGTCAAGCTGATTGAAGATGTTCTGTAGCTAAAGTTGACATCGAGCTAAAAATGTTTTGACTAATGACGAGCTAAAACAGTCTTAGCTGACCCTAAGCTGAAAGGCTATGTCTAAGCGAAGTTAAAGATACTTTAGTTTAAGCTAATGTTTAAATGCGTTGGCCACTAGTTCATTTGCTGCAAGTTTGATTTTTCTGGTATCCATTAGGGCACTTACAGTGTTTAGAGAGGTTTAATTTTTATAAAACTTTGACTTAATAATTGTTTAATTCCTATAATATATGGTTATTTTTGTGTTTGTCCTCTTAATATTGATTGCTTTTGTTTTAGTCGATCTTCTCATTTTTTGGTCCATATAATTTTTTATTTTTCAATTTTAGTTCCTACATTTTTTCGGTTAAATTTGACTGAAAAACCTAACAACACAAACCATAATATATATATATATATATATATATATATATATATATTTGAGATGAAAAAAAAAAGACGAAAAACACAACACTCAATATTCATAGAGACTAAAAAGTTATTTAACACTTAAAAAAAAGATATTTTACTTTAAAATCATCTTTAACTGAAATTAAATTTATAAATTAAAAATATTCAAAATTTATTTCATAATTTTCATTGAACTCTAGTCCACACACATTCACTAAAGACACGAGAAGATAGTTAGACTAACTTCTGATTTCAATCAATGGCCGTACATATCTACAAACAATGAAACTTTTGGCTTTGTAAATTGTGAAGAATCAGGATGACTAAAGCAAGTATAACCTTGGAGTACTAGTGCTTCACAACTTCAATTGCACAGCGACTTTTGCACCTTGTTGAATTAAAATATCATTATCATGGCTTGATTTACAAGATATTCCCCTCTTTCTTTCTCATGCCATTATATATGGACCGTATTTTCTTCTTCCAAATTGAAATCATATTCTTTTCATAAATTCAATTAACTTATTTTTTTCTACCGTGGGATCTAACTTAATTCAACAGGAAATATGAGTTATGATAGATTCCTTAGTATTTGCTTTCAATTTCTAGTGATAAAAAAAACACTTATTTCTTACACCATATATGATCTAATCTTAAAACATATAACACTTAAGTAAAAAAAATAAAAAATCCAGATGTCTTGCATATATAAAGTAAATCACTATATTGTTACAATAAAAGAAAAACGTTCGCCATCTAAACACAAAAAAGGAAAAAAAAAATTGATTTTGTTTCCAAAAAGGATTTAATTCGTACTCTTCAATTCTCGTGTCACATATAACCTCAATTTTAGTTTTAATTTTAAAATAAATTGAAAAGTACTTAAACTGCTTAACGTTTATCCTTTTAAATTGTCTGTACTCCACTAACTAAAATTCTTCTACTACAAGTTTGTTCGAGTCAATGCATCTAGATGCATCAGGGGCAGGCTACTTGCAATCGTTTATTTTTTAGTAGGGAGAATGAGAATTTGAAGTCCTTTTCTTATGTTACAGATATTATTTTAAAAGGAAGGGTAGGGAGAAGAGTATCAAGATAGTACCTTAAATTAAAGTTATACAAAAGCATAAGTTCTCTCGCGTGCCAATTTATATATAGCTTTATACTTTTGAGGATAAATACTATCATAATCATGGGACAATCTTGCTATGAGAATATTTATCCTCAAAAGTATAATGCTAAATATCACTAAACTTATATAACTGTTATTACTTATTAATACAATTTTCATTAATTATATTAAAAAATGATGGTTTAAATATGCTTTTGGTATTTCAAAATATGACATTTTTATTTTAATTCCCATAAGAATTCTACTCATTCTGAATTCCTATATTTAACAAACTAAATCAGTTAGAAATGAAAAAATATATATTATTTTGTAATACTTGAAAGACTAATTAAAAAACATATGATTTTTAAAAAAAACTTGCGGGAACTGAATATTTTTAATAAAAATATTATAAGATTAAAAAGTAATTGAATTTATATTTATTATATATATATATATATATATATATATATATATATATATATATATATATATATATATAATATCTAAAAGATAGCTTTTTTCTTTAGTTAATAAATTGAGAAGAAAAAAATGAAAATGTTTAAAACTTCCACAAACACCCACAAATCTATCTAGTTCATTAATATCCTATCTTCCCACACAATTACAAGTTCACGCGCACAAATCTATTTAATTCACACGCACATTAATTAAAGAAAAAAAAACATGAAGAAGAAGATGAATCAAATTATATTGGTATAATTTTGACAAACTATTATATTGTTTTATAACTTTCAATTGATCAATATTTCTTAGAATCTACTATTAGATTGAAAGTTTATTTCACATAAACTATATATACAAAATTTCATATTAATTCTAAATTATTTGTTGGCTCATTTGCATAAATTAAAATTGATGTAATATAAAATTTTCAAAATATATTAAAATATGAATCATTTGATTATTTTTTTATTGTTGTTCAATTTTGATAAAATTAAATATAAACAATCTTGATAATATATAGATATAATAGTGATCAAATGACATATTTGGTCCTTAATTTAATTTTTTTGTTCAGTTTAATCTTTTATCTTTTAAAAATTTTACTTTGATTTTTTATCTTGATTAAAAGATTCAAAGTAGTCCTTCTGTCCATCTAATATTAACACCAACACAATAAAGATATTGACAGTTAAAAATTATCACAAAATGTAAACTTTTTTCCTTCACTACCCCTATCTTTTTCCCCAATCTTCTATCTAATACACTTAATTTTCTCTTTTTTTCATTAATCATATCTCTCATCTCCTCCTTAAACCTAATTTTCTCTCCAAAACTCCAATTTTCCTCTTCAAATCTTTAGCCTCACTTTCGACCTACACTAATTTTCTTGAAGTTCTCAAGAATTCCTTTCACTGCGCTCAAGACCTCATCCTTATTCACGTCTTCCTTCAATTTCAAGAAGTTGACTCGAATTGCAGAACCAAGCGATGGAATGAGGTAGTTGGTGCTAAGGTCATCGGCGATCCAATCTACGATCATGATGTTGTCGATTATGGGAAACATGTTTCCCTTGACAACTTTTGATTCGCTGGTTGGCAAGTGTACCAATTCGCACAAGTAGTATAAAATAGTAAGACCGAGTATCGTATCCATAGGGAATTTATTTCACTCAGACACTATACATCCAGTATGAAAACATTTGTATAAACTGAAAGTAAGATAAAGATCAAGTTGAATTTTATACTAAAGTCTATTTGAATATAAACCAAATATCTAGGATTTTAGAAGTGAAAACAGTCAAGTAAAAAGCGTTGGGTCGTTCTACTGAATTTCTCTTGATGTTATTATGTATTTTCTCTATTTAACGTTATCCTAGTGTTCTTATGCTGAGAAATTACTCAAACCAAGATCCCTCTAGTGAATGAGCCTAAATCTCTTTAAACTTCGTTCTTGATCCCTCAACAAACTTAGCCTAAAAGAGTTATATTAAGTCTATAGCATAATATGAACTAGATCATTGTACTTCATTCTTAGACATACAGATTTCTAGCTTGCTCTACCAAGTTCTAAGACTTTAAAGCATTTCCCAATGCTAAAAATCCTAACTGTACATGCAAATGGGTGATCAAGTCACAAGCATGTAAAAATAAGCATAGATAAAAGCAGTAAGCATATAAAAATAACATTAAATAGATAGTGAAAGAGTATTGCATCAAGGGTTCAGCAGAACTTCCCAACCAAGAGGCTTAGCCTTCCATTACAAGAAATATGCTCTCAATACAAAGAAGGAACAAAGTTTAGTGAAAGAAAATGGCAAAGAGTGGTTGAGGATGTCTTCTCCAACTTCTAAAATCCTAACTTCACTCCTCTAACCTAAGCTCTCTTAGCTGCTCTCTTTTTGTCACTTCAGCTTTCCCTTGTGCTCTATTTTTCGACTCTCTCTTTTAGTTTCCGCCAACTTCAGTGTTTTAAAGACTCTTGAACGTTTCAGCTTCCGAAGGCTCGCCTAGCGAGACTTGCTCACTAAGCGAGAGTAAGTAAATTTTGGCTTAGCGAGCTGGGCGCGCTAAGCGCGAGAAAGGACAACGACCTCGTTGGGCGGGCTGGTTGCACGTTGGGCAAGCACATCTATAACTGATCCTCTTCTAGGGTTTTCCAACCCGCTAAGCGAGTTGTATGCCTTGCTTAGCGGATGCCACTCGCTGAGCGGATCTGCCTCGGTTAGCGAGTCATCAGCTACTTGAGCCTTCTATTCTTTTGGCCTGAAACTGAAGTGGTTTCAACATTAATTCACAAAATGAGAGTATCTACTATATAAAATCAGACTAAACATGAAAATATGTATAATTCCTAAAAAAAGAATCATAAATTGGAGGTAAACGGCCAATTCCGTGCAAATATCCAATACAAAACTAAGTCGTGAATAGCGACTAACAACAAAACTGACGTGGCTAGGGTGTATAGAGTATACTTCGAGAACACACCCTTGTAAAATGACTGAAGTCACACTTGTTCAACCTCCTCCAACCGGACCTTCCTTTTTCAAAACTATTATAACATGTTAAGATGAATTTGTGATTTGGGGTTGAGGGTTCTTGATTTGGGGTTGTGATTTGAGATTCTTGATTTGTGGTTCTTGACCTATTCTAGGTTATGTTCTTGTTCTGGGGTGTGTTCTTCATTTGGGTTCTAGATTATGTTTTCCATCTAGATTCCTAGATGTTGTTCTTGCGTTTACAAAATGAACATGTTTAGAGGAAAAAATGTATTTTGTGGTGATTTTTAGCCACCAATAAATTTATATTTTTAATGATGCTAGATTTATCCTAATAGAATGACTACTTTGAACCTTTTAATTAAGATAAGACCAAAGCAAACTTTCTAAAAAATAAAGGACTAAACTGAATATAAAAAAAAATATAAGATAAAAGATCAAATAAATCATTTAATCTACAATAATTTGTTAAGTTATATCAATATAATTTGATTTCTCCTAAAAACATTGATCTACTTAGTTTTATTGCCCTATATATTTGTACGTGCACATATAATGTTTTTATTACTAAATAAAGATTAATACAAATTATATATTGAATTAAATATAAATAATACATACGTGGATAAGAGTATTATATTGACTTAACTATCATTTTAAAAAATTAATATTACCAAATATTAATAAGAAATTTTTAAGAAATGTAATAATTTGTTTTGAATTAGATTTATCACACACATAAATTAATCTATTACTTTATTTACTTCATTACTATCATTAGCAATAGATCTAATTTTCTTATCATGATGAACACACATTTCTAATTTTAAGAAAATAATAAATTACCAAATTAGTAATTATTTACTGGAAAAAATATGTTTTTATAGTCTTTATACTTTTACTTTTTTAGTTTCTGAAGTTTTATATCGTCAAATTTTGTCCCTATGCGTTATTAAAAATTCGTCATGAGGATTTTTTTTATTTTTAAATTAGTTACAATGACATCAATTTTTTTTAAAAAAGAAGTTATTAAAATGTCCCACAAACACATCAAACCTTAATTTTCAATGCTTCATTCCTGTCTTCATTCTTCAAAAGTTCATGTTGCATATCTATGATTCCTCATCGATATTTGTATGGGATATGGGATTTTCCAAAAATCTAGGGTATGGGTCCGTACGCTTAATACAAATTCTTAAAAATAATACAATATGCATATATTGACATTAGAATTTAATATAAGTGTTACAAATGATGAAAAGAAACACAAATAAGCATAATTTATAATATAAAATGAAATGAAATTAAATTCTTCAACATGGCAAAAAAGTATTTAATAAAAAAATTGTAATAAATAAATGTTCGACTAAAATTTATGACACCTAAACATAACTATGATATCACACATAAATCGTCTTAATCTCATCATTTTTTTGTCCATAATCCTTAAAAAAATTTGTCTCCAAATTTTATCCATCAAGAGAAAGAGTAACAACTTCAAGAATTTCACCCCCTTCAAGTGGATCCCATTCATCTCTACCAATATCCCACATTTGGCTGTCACCCTCTTTATAACTCTTACTCTTTCATTATAAACAGATAATATTTTTAAGGTCAAAGATGCTTTTGATCCTTAATAAATACTCATTTTTTATGTTTGCTTCCTAATTAATTTTTGCTTTGCATTCAGTCCCCAATAAAATAACAGTTTTATTTTTTATCCTTGATGTTTTGATTTAGTCCCTCATAAATAAAAAAAATTTGTGTTTATTTCCTACTAAATTACCAAATTTTGTATGTTTGTATTAATAAAAAAATGGGAAATATTTATCATGGAGCAAACAAAAAATTTGCTAATTTATTAGGGGCTAAAAATAAGTGTCAAGGACTAAAAACAAAATTATTGTTTTATACAAAAATATATTAGGAAACAAATACAAAATCGAATATTTATTAAAGATCAAAAGCATATTTAAGTTTAATTTTAATTATTAGACTTAGAAAAACTACCCAAATTAACAATCCAATTTTTTTTAAAAAAAAATTAATATAAATCTAATATGAATATCCAACTAGCATTGGGTATGAATACATACCCAATACATTTACAACATGATTTTAGGAGTATCCATGTTTCACATACAGACTAAATTAGATCGTATGAAACTTCAAGAACTAAAAAAAAAAAGTATAAAAACTAAAAATATATTTACCCACTATTTAATTAAACAGGGAATATAATAACAAATTTCACCTTATTTAGAAATTATCGATGACACAATTTTATTTTGGTCATTCCTATTTATTCCTTAAACTACCATATATAAGTTGTTTATATTCCTCCGGCAGCTCTTCTAAATCTACAAAGAAGTTAACCAATTTTACAACCAAAGTTAACATTGCAGTTTTCAGAAAGAAAATTTCTCAAATTGAAAGGTAGCTATATTAATTCATTTTGCCACTGTCTCCACACCATCACTCTTGTTACAACCATCAGTATCCATAGTTGTCCTCTGTACAGTCTTGTAAGTGTAACTGCTTGCCAAGAAGAGAAAGGCACACAAATCCAAAGCATTGATGACAGCCAACATCCAATAAAACCTATCCAAACGACTTGAATTTATGTCCTTCCCAATCCAACTCTTGCCATTTTTCCCTGTGACATGGTTCACAATGATGATTAGAAAGCTGCTTAAGAAGTTTCCCACTCCAATCACACTGAGATATAAAGCCATTCCTATGCTTCTCATTGAGTCAGGAACTTGGTCATAGAAATACTCTTGCAACCCAACAAGAGAAAATGAATTTGCAATGCCAAGTATCAAGTATTGGGGTATCAACCACATCACACTCATTGTCCTTTGTCCAACGATTCTTAGTCTCTTTGCTTCTACTAAGGCAGCAGCAACCATGACTATGACTGAGAATGTCATGCCAATGCTGATCCTCCTAAGGATGCTGATGCCTCTTTCATTGCCTGTGACTTTACTTAGAATTGGAACAATGACCCTATCGTATATTGGGAGAGATATTAAGACACCAATTGCTGCAACAGAAACAAGGGAAGCAGGTGGCAGTGTGAAACTTTCGGTCATCTTTAAGTTCATGGTAGTTGCTTGCTTGACAAAAAGTGTTGAGGCTTGTGCCCAGCATACTCCAGTTGTTAATGAAGTTAGCCATATGGGAACTACATTTAGAACAAGTTTTGTCTCCTCCACTCTTGTCACTGTTGCTAATCTCCATGCATTATCTCTCTGCTCAACATATTTCTCTTCAATTATTGCAGCCTTGTCTAGAAACCTATTCATTGAATTCATAGAGTATTAATTTCAATGATATTTGTAGGTAGTAGGTTGGTTCAAGTCTATCTTTCTTACTGCTAAATTAACAATCATTTAAAAAATAGATACATTCCATTGAACTCTAACAACCAAAATAAGACAAAACTTAGATGTAATTCTTTAGGTGCTGTTTTCCGATTAAAATTAGAGTTTCATCTCAATAAGATGCTAACCTATGTTGACCTTTAATTTAAACCTTTGTTTGGTAGATTATTGATGTAAAACTCCAATTCTGATTGGAAAACAACACCAAAAGCATCTAAATAACTGCATTTAAGTTTTGTCCCAAAAAATTTAGTCTCAATCTGACAAGGTCCATGTGTGATACCTGAGTCCGCTAGTGTGGCTCAGAAGTCTTCCTTGCGACTTCTCTAACTCTGGGATTTCATACAAAAGAGCTGGATTTGAAGGACAAGACAAATTCCTTTTCCTAATTGCTGCAACTAAAACCTGTAAAATTGGCCTAAAAGGGTTTCCTGCTGGCTGCTTGTACCTATAAAAAGGCCTCCCTGCATAGAAAGCTATGGTAGTGAGAGCCATGAGAATAGTTATGATGAGACTAGCAACTCCCCAACTGACAAAGTCTTGAACATAAACAACCACTGTTGCACCAAGCAACATAGCAAAGCACACAGTGAAGCTCCACAAGTTGAAGAAGGACATCTTCTTCTTCCTTTCTTCCCGGTGATCCTCGTCGAATTGATCAGCTCCAAAGCTTTGCAAGCATGGTTTGTGTCCCCCAGTGCCCAAGGAGATGCAGTAAATGGCAAGGAAGAAAGCCACTTCATGAGCCACCCTAGGCTGATTATTGATGTTTGGCTTTAGACTTGGGATGAATTGTGACAAAATCAAGAGGCTTAATCCCTGGTTTGACAAGTAAAAATTAGGTTTATTTTTCATGGAAACAATTAATATATGAGAGCTTGCATTTGATGTGTAAACAGAATTATCAGTATCTCCGGTATGATTATAAGCATCGTACTTAAAAAATTTCAATTTTTTGTCAAAATGACTACCGGTTTGGCTTTTTTAAAACAAATTTGATAATTCTCTGCTTCATTTTTTCCCCTCCAATTGTTCCAATTCGTCTATAAAAGAAATTCAAATTTATTTTCAGGATTAAAGGAGTCTCAAATTGATCAAAGACAGGATATATGAAGTGTAGAACCGCACATTACCAAGTTATAATAAAAACATGTTGCACATTGATTAAAAAATTGGATTTACCATTAAGTATACGAGGGAAGAAAATATGATCATGTTAAATCCACCAGTGTAGGCATCAGCAACAAATCCCCCAACCAGAGGCATCAAGGTTGTTGTTCCTGCCCAGTAGTTTACACTCTTGGCAGCTGTACTGAGGTCTTGATGGATCACTTTAGTCAGGTACGTGATAAGATTAGAGAACATCGCAAAGTAGCTTATCCTTTCACTAAATTCAAATACTGCTCCATATATTGAAACAGAATCACAAAGTTAAGTTCATGTTAATTAAATACATCTGTTATGCAATTTAATTCGTGACTACTCCCTAACTCCAATAAATCTCAAGACAGTTTAATTATGCTAAAATTGTGTGGAGTACCAAGCTGTAAAGATGGAAATTTGATTTTATCTGGTTTTGGAATGCAATGCACCTTTACTTTGAAGATCATTTGGCAGTTTCTACTGCCTATCGTGACATTGTATGAACACCTTTTTCTTAACTAAAATTTGGTTGCTGAATGTCTTTTTTACGGGGGAAGGATTAATTAACTTTTTAGTTCTCATTTTATTTGAATTTTCTTTAGTCCCTCAATTTTTTTTGACCAGTTTTAATCTCTCATAAATTTCTCTATTCCATTAATCTTTGCACATGACATTATTTTAAAATCACCTTTTTGCTTCAATTTTCGTTTTTATTCCCTCAAAAAATAATTTGACCATTTTTGTAGGGATAGAAAGCGGTCATTTTTTTAGAGACTAAAAACAATCAATTTATTTTTTCAAAGGCCAAAAATCAGAATATCTTTTGGACAATTTAATTTTTCTAAAATATCATGCGAGTATTACATTATCATTAACTGTTCACGTTAACCGTTAACAGTAGGAAATGAAAATAAAACGGACAATATAAGAGACCAAAACTGATCAAAATATTTTTTAAGAACTAAAAGTGAAAACTCATATAAAATGAGAGAGTAAAAAGTTATTTATCCTTTTTTTATTTACCATGATTATAATCTCAACGGAGATTCAAACTTACCCTTTGAATTGTTTGAGGCCATATGGTTAGCAAATAGCCATTAATAAGGTTAAAAATTAACTAAAAAACATTGCTTAATTGTTTGATGCATAAAAACTCTTGTAAATTTCTTACTAAGAACAAAAAGAGAAGCTTTCCATACGCCCGTGGAAGCACGGAAAGGAAGTCTTCCTTTATAATCCACAGATGCATCATGCACCCATTTCTCTTCTTCACTTGTACCTTCCTTCCTCTTCTCCATTTCTTGCTCCATTTGACAATGCCAAAAGGGTCTTCCCAGGGAGGGGCTGCTCCATAGACAAAGAAAATGAGAATGTGATATCTGTGGTTGGTGGCCTCATCAGTGACACTTGAAATTAATGTAGTAATGAAAATTGTTACCTTCGCTTGGTTAAATATGCACTATGAGCTTGTTGAAAGAGATACTGCAATATAACCAAACTTACCAATATGAAGTTTTTATAATCAAACTTAATATTGAGTGAGCTAGTAATTTGTTCATTCAAATGACAATCTCAACCGCGGAATTCGATGTACAAACGCTTAGAAGTGTTTGATGAACAAGTTAATGAAATATAAATTGTAATAAAATGCTGTATTTATATAAATTTTTAATGTAATTTTATATTTTATAAAAAAACATTTTTTAGATATATAATTTTTTAAGACTAAAATATGTTTTTATTCTTAATAAATACTCAATTTTTGGTTTGTCCTCCAATTAAAAACTTGTTTGTATAGAGTCTCTAATAAAATAATTATTTAATTTGTTTTCATTCTTGACATTTTATTTTAATCTTTGATAAATTAATGAATTTTTTTAGTTCCTTATAAGTTTTGTCCATTTTGTATTAGTTTCTTTTGAAGAAGATTTAATAACAAATAGACAAATTCATTAGGAACTTGAAATAAAATTCATTAATTTATCGGAGCAAAAAATAATATAAAAAATAAAAATAAAAATATTATTTTATTAGAGACTTATTAAAAAAAATATTTATAAGAGATCCAAAATAAAGTTTTTAATTTATCAAAAACTAAAAATGTATTTTAACTTTTTTTTAATGTACTTTAAATATTTCTTCTGATAATAAGAGACTAATTCGTTTTAAGCCAACGATTTGGAAGAAAATATGTGTACATTAAAAAAATTACTCTAAACATAACTTTTGATTTAGATCAATGGGTGCCCATATTTTTCACTAATTAAAGTTGTACAATCAAATATGTGGCTTTGTGAATTGTTAAGAGTCAGGGCAACTAAAGCAGGTAACCTTGGCGTATTGAGTTGCTTCACAGTTTAACACTGCCACTTTTGGCACCTAGTTGCATTAAAATATGAGAAATTATACTTTTACAACAAGTCTTATAACAAAGAAAGAAAAGTTAGAAAAGAAAAAAAATTAAAATATAATAAATAAAATGATAGAAAAGGATAAATGCATGTTATATAAATTGTTGTAAGAATTATTATATATATATCATATTTATTAAAATATTATGGCTTGTATTACAAGAGATTCCCATGTCTCTCTCAGAGTGGATGTGCCTTATGTTCTTCCTCCCAATCTAGTTGGTTCCTGATCCTGTATTTGCAATGTCGCTAGCTTCCTGCATTTTGTTAAGTTTTCAGAACATTTAATCTGAAATATAAAATTTTATTTTAGAATGATCTTTTCAAAATATAAAAAGTTATATTCTAAAATATTAAATACTTTTGTGGAATGTAATTTTACATTCTAAATTAAGTGCAAGAAGCAATATGGGATTTTCCATCTTTTACATTCTTGTAGACCATGATTTGAGGGATTCGTTTGATCCCTCTTTTGCTGGATAATTTTTTATCTTTGACTTAAAAAAGAAAAAGAAGAAGAAGCAATATGGAAGATAAAAAAATAACTGCCCCAATTAAATTTGAGACCTCAAACAGTCATTCCAATCATTCATCATTAATCCATCAAAAAAATGAGTAGAGTTAAATTAGATCCATATTTTCATTGTGTCAAAAATTCCGACTCAACATAATCCGAGATCAATGAGTTGGTTTGACCGGCCAATTTGTTAAGAAAATATCATAAATATTGTAATCATTATTTTCATCTTAATTTTTCTCTTTAAATTTTATAATCAAATATAATTAAAAAGACCGATGAAAATATAATTAAAAATATAAATACCGTAAAACATTAAAATTAGTAAATTAAGGAACCAATTTATAAATTGATACTTATGACAGGATCATAAACTTTAAGCTAAATTGTTTATTTATTACAAAAAAAATTCCTTCACATGATTTTACAATTTTAAACAACAAAATTAATGAAGCTATATTAAATTATATATTCATTTTAAAGAATGAACTTCAATTTAGTCCACGGACAATATAATTTCATGCAAATATAGTAGTACCTAAGCATATAAAAATATAAAGTTTAATGCACATGCATATTGATTGAGAGTATAAAACAATTTTACATTGTCATATAATTACGAATCATTATTTGAATTACTTTAAAATAATTATTTTAAAAGTCAATAAAATTATTATACATAATAGGTTGTCATTGAATGATTATGTAAAACTTTTTATACGGTCAAAAATATAATTAAAAATGACTAATATATCGGCTCAACCAATTCACAACTTGACTTTTGGTTGGTTATATAAATTGGGTTATGCGAATTCAACATTTGAAATTTTCTAAACCAACCAACTCATTTAGCATGTAAGAGAATCTTCAATGGAAGAATTTATTTTGGATTCTTTGACCACTTTTTGAGTCTCCTGATATTACATAGGATGCAATAATTTTTACCATATTTTGTTCTAGTGGTAGAACCCAATTTGATTTCTTAGATTTTACTTGTAAAAAAAATAGTCTCTCTTTTCTCTCAAATGATATTAAAAAACAATATTTCTTGGAGAGAAAAAAAGTTCTCGAGAATTTTTACCCAAGAATCTAAGCTCCAGTACGAAAGACTCTTGAGAGAGAATAATGATAGATCTAATGGACAAAAATTCTTAAACCCCATTAAAAATGTTATTATATGAGTGACCCGACATATAAAACTTATTTCAACATCATTATACTAAATCACGACATTTACATAAATTTAAAGCACATATTTTGAGGCATAACAGTAACCATCAGAGAATAATTATAATTAATTTCAACAATGATCATACAATCCACAAATATTACATACAACATCAATTTATAAATTAGAGAATTAATACAAGTTGGTCTTCATGGGTTTTGTAATTTTGTTTGTCTTAGCTTACAAGTTCATAGTGGATCTTAGAGTGATTCTTAGGGCTCCCTAACATTTTTCCTAGGATTTTCTTGATTTTAAATTCATTTTTAGTCTTAGAATTACCAAATAAAGTCTTCTAATATCCAATATCAAGTTGTTGTCCTATTTCACAAAGTTTCACTCTTAAACTTGTCTTCAAATTTTTAAGTGTTTCAGAACTCGATTTTTCATAAATTCTACATGTTACCCCATATTTTCACACCTAAAAATCATTTTTGAAGTCAAATATTTAAGAAAAACAATTCATACTTCCATAACCACCATTTTAATTTTGTGACAGATTTAATCCTATAAAATATCCTTAAACTAGTTTTGTTCATAACTTTTGCTAGAAAACTCCAATTTAAGGCTAACCCTATGTTTTAACATTCAAATAACTCATTTTTAACCTTAAAACTTCCAGAAAAAACAATATATCAATCAGTTCCAGTCATGGAAGCATATACGAAATTTTAAACATCACAACAACATGTAATGAAACATAGCTTCCAAAGATAGCAAAGTTAACGTTTAAGAAGTGAAAAAGACCCCCCTTACCTTAAATAAAGCTTCCAAGAAATGTTCAAGGGAAAAAATCTCATATCTTGAAGTCTCAAGCTTCAAGGGATGAAAAACAAAATTTTGGAACCAAACATAAGGACTTTGTCCGAAAATGATGAAGAAATGAGTAGAAAAGAAGAGATTTAAGAGCTTTTTACCAAAGCTTTAAGAGAAGGAGTCTCAAGACACTACTATAGAGCTTGGAAGAAGATGGAAATGGTGTTCTCTTCCGCCTTGAAGTTCTCATGCAAGAAGAAGAAAATGAAGGTTCAAGTTATGCTTTTTGGAGAGAAAATGGTGAGAAATAATGCAAAGCTTTGCCAAATGCTATTGATAAGTTCGCTTGACAAGCTTGAATGACCATTTGATGGCCATGTTGGAGGCGCCAAAGGGCATCATATATGGGTATTTTGCCTTTTGAACTTTTAAACAAAAATGGCTAAAGTAGACTTAAGCAAAAATAGTAAAAAAAAATTTGCTAAAACTAATAAATCTTATCTTAAGCTTTTAAATTAGTGTGCTAACTTCCTAGATTAGTGTGTTAACCTTCCTTGAGATATGTGTACTTAGAGGGAATCTTGCACAGATTCCACTCACATAGAGATAAATTATACGACGATTCAATGCGTAGTACAATTCTTGCACAATTGACAATCTAACTAAGACAATTTCTATTTTTCTACCAAATTTTACTTAATCAATCACATACATACATGCATGCATATATATGCATAGCACGAGATTTTATAATTAAAAACATATAGCTACTGAAATTAAATTCATACGTGTACAAATGACATAACACAATTTTGTCTATGAGTCTGAGTTGTAATTTTGCAGAGTGTTACAACTCTAACTTATTTTAATTATTCTTCATCATATAATCAGCCACTTTAATTAGTCACCAACTAATTGAACTAAAATTCTATTTTTAAACTAGTTGTATAGTCATTTATGAAAATGCCATTGATTTTAAACTCTTATCACTTAATTACCCATCTTCTAATTCTATGAAATCTAGATCACCATTAATCAACCTTAACTATCCCTACTTAATTTTTAACTTTACTTTCATTAATTACTAGACCAAAATTTAATTATTAACATCTAGGCCATTAATGAGTTGACCATTATTTGACCAGAGAATTTTCTTTGAACTATTCTTATTCTTTTTAGACTTTAGCTTAAAAATTTAAGAGATTAACCATGCTTAGGTATCATGTGGTACCATCTCATTTTCTACCACTTCAATAGTCTAAAAACACTACTCAATCATACAACAAAGAAATACCATTGTCTACCACATACACATGAAAATTTGGGATGTTACAAGGGGAAAACAAGTTGAAGGAGACCCAAAAGTATCTAGCACACATAGATTTAAGCAACTTGTATTTAAGTTTGTTAGATCAATAGCAAATGTGTTGTGGTATGTGACTCAAAATCACCAAAGCCATAAATGGGAAGGATTCAATTGTTGATGTCATAACTAAATTTCAGTTATCATAACTGAATTCAGTTGTCATAACTGAATTGGTGACTTGGCACTAAAGGAAAAAATTTGTTCCTAGAGCTAGCAACTAGAGTATATATACTCTTGATCATGTAATTCAGAGAGAGTTTTTCTTTTGTAGAAAAACAGAGAGAGAGTTCAACAGAAAAGGAGAGCTAGGAGATTGACAGAGGTTTTGAAAAAGTGAAACCGAGAGAGATCAAGCTAGTTGCTGCTTGTATTTTTCATGATCAATATGATGATGATGAGCTGCCATTTCTCGTGGATGTAGGCACATTGCTGAACCACGTTAAATCTGGTGTTGATCCTTGGTTGCTTGCTTTGCTGTGTTTTCTGTTTTTCTTTGATCTTGTGCAGGTTCTACAGGTAACAGAACCAGTAGTAAAACCAACAAGTGGCGCCGTCTGTGGAGACAAGATCAAGAAAGATGGGAACAACAAAGTTTCCGTCAACTTCAATGTTTTAAAGGCTCTTGAACGTTTCAGCTTCCAAAGGCTTGCTTAACGACACTTGCTCGCTAAGCGAGAGTAAATGAATTTTAACTTAGCGAGTTGGGCGCGCTAAACGCAAGAAGAGACAACGACCTCGCTGGGCAGGCTGGGCGAGCACATCTCTAACCGATCCTCTTCTAGGGTTTTTCAACCCGCTAAGCGAGCTGAATGCCTCGCTTAGCGGATGCCACTCACTGAGTGGATCTGCCTCGCTTAGCTAGTCATCAGCTACTTGAACCTTCTCTTCTTTTGGCCAAAAACTGAAGTAGTTTCAACATTAATTCACAAAATTAGAGTATCTGCTATATAAAATCACAATAAACATGAAAATATGTACAATTCCTAAAAAAAGAACCATAAATTAGAGGTAAAGCGCCAATTCTGTGCAAATATCCAATACAAAACAAAGTTGTGAATAGCGACTGACAATAACATTGACATGGCTAGGGTGTATAGAGTATACTTCGAGAACACGCACTTATAAAATGACTGAAGTCGCGCTTGTTCAACCTCCTCCAACAGGACCTTCCTTTTTCAAAACTATTATAACATGTTAAGATGAATTTGTGATTTGGGGTTGAGGGTTCTTGATTTGGGGTTGTGATTTGAGATTCTTGATTTGTGGTTCTTGACCTATTCTAGGTTATGTTCTTGTTATGGGTTGTGTTCTTCATTTGGGTTCTAGATTATGTTTTCCATCTGGATTCTTAGATGTTGTTCTTGCGTTTATAGAATGAACATGTTTATAGAAAAAAATGTATTTTGTGATGATTTTTAGCCACCAATAATTTTATATTTTTAATGATGCTAGATCTGCCCTAATAGAATGGCTACTTTGAACCTTTTAATTAAGATAGGACCAAAGCGGATTTTCTAAAAAAATAAAGGACTAAACTGAATATAAAAAAAATATAAGATAAAAGATCAAATAAATCATTTAATCTACAATGATTAGTTAAGTTATATCAATATAATTTGATTTCTCCTAAAAAAACGTTGATCTACTTAATTTTATTGCCCTATATACATTTGTACATGCGCATATAATGTTTTTATTACTAAATAAAGATTAATACAAATTATATATTGAATTAAATATAAATAATACATACGTGGATAAGATTATTATATTGACTTAACTATAATTTTAAAAAATTAATATTACCAAATATTAATAAGAAATTTTAAAGAAATGTAATAATTTCTTTTGCATTAGATTTATGACACACATAAATTAACCTATTACTTTATTTAGTTCATTACTATCATTAGCAATAGATCTAATTTTTCTTATCATAATGAACACACATTTCTATTTTTAAGAAAATAATAAATTACCAAATTAGTAATTATTTAATGGGAAAATTATGTTTTTATAGTCTTTATACTTTTACTTTTTTAGTTTCTGAAGTTTTATATCGTCAAATTTTGTCCCTATGCTTTAGTAAAAATTCGTCATGAGGATTTTTTTATTTTTAAATTAATTACAATGACATGATTTTTTTTTTAAAAAAGAAGTTATTAAAATGTCTCTACCAAACACATCAAACCTTAATTTTCAATGACTTCATTCTTGTCTTCATTTTCATCTTCATTCTTCAAAAGTTCATGTTGCATATCTATGAATCCGCACGATTCCTCATCCATATTTGTACGGGTCCGTACGCTTAATACAAATTCTTAAAAAATAATACAATATGCATATATTGACATTGGAATTTAATATAAGTGTGACTATATTTTATAAATGATGAAAAGAAACACAAATAAGCATAATTTATAATATAAAATGAAATGAAATTAAATTCTTTAACATGACAAAAAAGTATCTAATAAAAAACTTGTATTAAATAAATACTCCACTAAAATTTATGACAACTAAACATAACTATGATGTCACACATAAATCGTCTTAATCTCATCATTTTTTGTCCATAGTCCTTGAAAAAAAATTGCTTCCAAATTTGATCCATCAAGAGAAAGAGTAACAACTTCAAGAATTTCATCCCCTTCAAGTGGATCCCATTCATTTCTACCGATATCCCACATTTAGCTCTCACCCTCTTTATAACTCTTAGTCTTTCCTTATAAAAAGATAATATTTTTAAGGTCAAATATGCTTTTGATCCCTAATAAATACTCAATTTTTATGTTTGTTCCCTAATTAATTTTTGCTTTACATTGAGTCCCTAATAAAATAACACTTTTATTTTTTATCCTTGATGTTTTGTTTTAGTCCCCGATAAATAAAATTTTTTTTGTTTGTTTCCTACTAAATTACCAAATTTTGTTTGTCTGTATTAATAAAAAAAATGGGAAATGTTTATTTTGGAGCAAACAAAAAATTTGCTAATTTATTAGGGACTAAAAATAAGTGTCAAGGACTAAAAATAAAATTATTGTTTTATTAGAGACTCATTGCAAAATAAAAATTTATTAGGAAATAAATACGAATATTTATCAAAGATCAAAAACATATTTAAGTTTATTTTTAATTATTGGACTTAAAAAAAGTACCCAAATTAACTTTCCAATTTTAAAAAAAAAATATTGGTACATATCTAGTACGAGTATCCAATGAGTATTGGGTATGAGTACCCACTATTTAATTAAACAGTGAATATAATAATGAATTTCACCTTATTTACAAATTATCGATGACAATTTTATTTTGGTCATACCTATTTATTCCTTAAGCTACCATATATAAGTTGTTTATATTCCTCCGACAGCTCTTCTAAATCTACAAAGCAGTTCACCAATTTTACAACCAAAGTTAAAATTGCAGTTTTCAGAAATAAAATTTCCCAAATTGAAAGGTAGCTATATTAATTCATTTTGCCACTGTCTCCACACCATCACTCTTGTTACAACCATCAGTATCCATAGTTCTCCTCTGTACTGTCTTGTAAGTGTAACTCCTTGCCAAGAAGAGAAAGGCACACAAATCCAAAGCATTGATGACAGCCAACATCCAATAAAACCTATCCAAACGACTTGAATTTATGTCCTTCCCAATCCAACTCTTGCCATTTTTCCCTGTGACATGGTTCACAATGATGATTAGAAAGCTGCTTAAGAAGTTTCCCACTCCAGTCACACTGAGATATAAAGCCATTCCTATGCTTCTCATTGAGTCAGGAACTTGGTCATAGAAATACTCTTGCAACCCAACAAGAGAAAATGAATTTGCAATGCCAAGTATCAAGTATTGGGGTATCAACCACATCACACTCATTGTCCTTTGTCCAACGATTCTTAGTCTCTTTGCTTCTACTAAGGCAGCAGCAACCATGACTATGACTGAGAATGTCATGCCAATGCTGATCCTCCTAAGGATGCTGATGCCTCTTTCATTGCCTGTGACTTTCCTTAGAATTGGAACAATGACCCTATCGTATATTGGGAGAGATATTAAGACACCAATTGCCGCAACAGAAACAAGGGAAGCAGGTGGCAGTGTGAAACTTTCGGTCATCTTTAAATTCATGGTAGTTGCTTGCTTGACAAAAAGTGTTGAGGCTTGTGCCCAGCATACTCCAGTTGTTAATGAAGTTAGCCATATGGGAACTACATTTAGAACAAGTTTTGTCTCCTCCACTCTTGTCACTGTTGCTAATCTCCATGCATTATCTTTCTGCTCAACATATTTCTCTTCAATTATTGCAGCCTTGTCTAGAAAACTATTTATTGAATTCATAGAGTATTAATTTCAATGATATTTGTAGGTAGTAGGTTGGTTCAAGTCTATCTTTCTTACTGCTAAATTAACAATCATTTAAAAAATAGATACACTCCATTGAACTCTAACAACCAAAATAAGACAAAACTTAGATGTAATTCTTTAGGTGTTGTTCTCCGATTAAAATTAGAGTTTCATCTCAATAAGATGATAACCTATGTTGACCTTTAATTTAAACCTTTGTTTGGTAGATTATTGATGTAAAACTCCAATTCTGATTGGAAAACAACACCAAAAGCATCTAAATAACTGCATTTTAGTTTTGTCCCAAAAATTTTAGTCTCAATTTGACAAGGTCCATGTGTGATACCTGAGTCCGCTAGTGTGGCTCAGAAGCCTTCCTTGCGACTTCTCTAACTCTGGGATTTCATACAAAAGAGCTGGATTTGAAGGACAAGACAAATTCCTTTTCCTAATTGCTGCAACTAAAACCTGTAAAATTGGCCTAAAAGGGTTTCCTGCTGGCTGCTTGTACCTATAAAAAGGCCTCCCTGCATAGAAAGCTATGGTAGTGAGAGCCATGAGAATAGTGATGATGAGACTAGCAACTCCCCAACTGACAAAGTCTTGAACATAAACAACCACTGTTGCACCAAGCAGCATAGCAAAGCACACAGTAAAGCTCCACCAGTTGAAGAAGGATGTCTTCTTCTTCCTTTCTTCCCGGTGATCGTCGTTGAATTGATCAGCTCCAAAGCTTTGCAAGCATGGTTTGTGTCCCCCAGTGCCCAAGGAGATGCAGTAAATGGCAAGGAAGAAAGCCACTTCATGAGCCACCCTAGGCTGATTATTGTTGTTTGGCTTTAGACTTGGGATGAATTGTGACAGAATCAAGAGGCTTAATCCCTGGTTTGACAAGTAAAAATTAGGTTTATTTTTCATGGAAACAATTAATATATGAGAGCTTGCATTTGATGTGTAAACAGAATTATCAGTATCTCCGGTATGATTATAAGCATCATACTTAAAAAATTTCAATTTTTTGTCAAAATGACTACCGGTTTGGCTTTTTTAAAAGAAATTTGATAATTCTCTGCTTCATTTTTTCCCCTCCAATTGTTCCAATTCGTCTATAAAAGAAATTCAAATTTATTTTCAGGATTAAAGGAGTCTCAAATTGATCAAAGACAGGATATATGAAGTGTAGAACCGCACATTACCAAGTTATAATAAAAACATGTTGCACATTGATTAAAAAATTGGATTTACCATTAAGTATACGAGGGAAGAAAATATGATCATGTTAAATCCACCAGTGTAGGCATCAGCAACAAATCCCCCAACCAGAGGCATCAAGGTTGTTGTTCCTGCCCAGTAGTTTACACTCTTGGCAGCTGTACTGAGGTCTTGATGGATCACTTTAGTCAGGTACGTGATAAGATTAGAGAACATCGCAAAGTAGCTTATCCTTTCACTAAATTCAAATACTGCTCCATATATTGAAACAGAATCACAAAGTTAAGTTCATGTTAATTAAATACATCTGTTATGCAATTTAATTCGTGACTACTCCCTAACTCCAATAAATCTCAAGACAGTTTAATTATGCTAAAATTGTGTGGAGTACCAAGCTGTAAAGATGGAAATTTGATTTTATCTGGTTTTGGAATGCAATGCACCTTTACTTTGAAGATCATTTGGCAGTTTCTACTGCCTATCGTGACATTGTATGAACACCTTTTTCTTAACTAAAATTTGGTTGCTGAATGTCTTTTTTACGGGGGAAGGATTAATTAACTTTTTAGTTCTCATTTTATTTGAATTTTCTTTAGTCCCTCAATTTTTTTTGACCAGTTTTAATCTCTCATAAATTTCTCTATTCCATTAATCTTTGCACATGACATTATTTTAAAATCACCTTTTTGCTTCAATTTTCGTTTTTATTCCCTCAAAAAATAATTTGACCATTTTTGTAGGGATAGAAAGCGGTCATTTTTTTAGAGACTAAAAACAATCAATTTATTTTTTCAAAGGCCAAAAATCAGAATATCTTTTGGACAATTTAATTTTTCTAAAATATCATGCGAGTATTACATTATCATTAACTGTTCACGTTAACCGTTAACAGTAGGAAATGAAAATAAAACGGACAATATAAGAGACCAAAACTGATCAAAATATTTTTTAAGAACTAAAAGTGAAAACTCATATAAAATGAGAGAGTAAAAAGTTATTTATCCTTTTTTTATTTACCATGATTATAATCTCAACGGAGATTCAAACTTACCCTTTGAATTGTTTGAGGCCATATGGTTAGCAAATAGCCATTAATAAGGTTAAAAATTAACTAAAAAACATTGCTTAATTGTTTGATGCATAAAAACTCTTGTAAATTTCTTACTAAGAACAAAAAGAGAAGCTTTCCATACGCCCGTGGAAGCACGGAAAGGAAGTCTTCCTTTATAATCCACAGATGCATCATGCACCCATTTCTCTTCTTCACTTGTACCTTCCTTCCTCTTCTCCATTTCTTGCTCCATTTGACAATGCCAAAAGGGTCTTCCCAGGGAGGGGCTGCTCCATAGACAAAGAAAATGAGAATGTGATATCTGTGGTTGGTGGCCTCATCAGTGACACTTGAAATTAATGTAGTAATGAAAATTGTTACCTTCGCTTGGTTAAATATGCACTATGAGCTTGTTGAAAGAGATACTGCAATATAACCAAACTTACCAATATGAAGTTTTTATAATCAAACTTAATATTGAGTGAGCTAGTAATTTGTTCATTCAAATGACAATCTCAACCGCGGAATTCGATGTACAAACGCTTAGAAGTGTTTGATGAACAAGTTAATGAAATATAAATTGTAATAAAATGCTGTATTTATATAAATTTTTAATGTAATTTTATATTTTATAAAAAAACATTTTTTAGATATATAATTTTTTAAGACTAAAATATGTTTTTATTCTTAATAAATACTCAATTTTTGGTTTGTCCTCCAATTAAAAACTTGTTTGTATAGAGTCTCTAATAAAATAATTATTTAATTTGTTTTCATTCTTGACATTTTATTTTAATCTTTGATAAATTAATGAATTTTTTTAGTTCCTTATAAGTTTTGTCCATTTTGTATTAGTTTCTTTTGAAGAAGATTTAATAACAAATAGACAAATTCATTAGGAACTTGAAATAAAATTCATTAATTTATCGGAGCAAAAAATAATATAAAAAATAAAAATAAAAATATTATTTTATTAGAGACTTATTAAAAAAAATATTTATAAGAGATCCAAAATAAAGTTTTTAATTTATCAAAAACTAAAAATGTATTTTAACTTTTTTTTAATGTACTTTAAATATTTCTTCTGATAATAAGAGACTAATTCGTTTTAAGCCAACGATTTGGAAGAAAATATGTGTACATTAAAAAAATTACTCTAAACATAACTTTTGATTTAGATCAATGGGTGCCCATATTTTTCACTAATTAAAGTTGTACAATCAAATATGTGGCTTTGTGAATTGTTAAGAGTCAGGGCAACTAAAGCAGGTAACCTTGGCGTATTGAGTTGCTTCACAGTTTAACACTGCCACTTTTGGCACCTAGTTGCATTAAAATATGAGAAATTATACTTTTACAACAAGTCTTATAACAAAGAAAGAAAAGTTAGAAAAGAAAAAAAATTAAAATATAATAAATAAAATGATAGAAAAGGATAAATGCATGTTATATAAATTGTTGTAAGAATTATTATATATATATCATATTTATTAAAATATTATGGCTTGTATTACAAGAGATTCCCATGTCTCTCTCAGAGTGGATGTGCCTTATGTTCTTCCTCCCAATCTAGTTGGTTCCTGATCCTGTATTTGCAATGTCGCTAGCTTCCTGCATTTTGTTAAGTTTTCAGAACATTTAATCTGAAATATAAAATTTTATTTTAGAATGATCTTTTCAAAATATAAAAAGTTATATTCTAAAATATTAAATACTTTTGTGGAATGTAATTTTACATTCTAAATTAAGTGCAAGAAGCAATATGGGATTTTCCATCTTTTACATTCTTGTAGACCATGATTTGAGGGATTCGTTTGATCCCTCTTTTGCTGGATAATTTTTTATCTTTGACTTAAAAAAGAAAAAGAAGAAGAAGCAATATGGAAGATAAAAAAATAACTGCCCCAATTAAATTTGAGACCTCAAACAGTCATTCCAATCATTCATCATTAATCCATCAAAAAAATGAGTAGAGTTAAATTAGATCCATATTTTCATTGTGTCAAAAATTCCGACTCAACATAATCCGAGATCAATGAGTTGGTTTGACCGGCCAATTTGTTAAGAAAATATCATAAATATTGTAATCATTATTTTCATCTTAATTTTTCTCTTTAAATTTTATAATCAAATATAATTAAAAAGACCGATGAAAATATAATTAAAAATATAAATACCGTAAAACATTAAAATTAGTAAATTAAGGAACCAATTTATAAATTGATACTTATGACAGGATCATAAACTTTAAGCTAAATTGTTTATTTATTACAAAAAAAATTCCTTCACATGATTTTACAATTTTAAACAACAAAATTAATGAAGCTATATTAAATTATATATTCATTTTAAAGAATGAACTTCAATTTAGTCCACGGACAATATAATTTCATGCAAATATAGTAGTACCTAAGCATATAAAAATATAAAGTTTAATGCACATGCATATTGATTGAGAGTATAAAACAATTTTACATTGTCATATAATTACGAATCATTATTTGAATTACTTTAAAATAATTATTTTAAAAGTCAATAAAATTATTATACATAATAGGTTGTCATTGAATGATTATGTAAAACTTTTTATACGGTCAAAAATATAATTAAAAATGACTAATATATCGGCTCAACCAATTCACAACTTGACTTTTGGTTGGTTATATAAATTGGGTTATGCGAATTCAACATTTGAAATTTTCTAAACCAACCAACTCATTTAGCATGTAAGAGAATCTTCAATGGAAGAATTTATTTTGGATTCTTTGACCACTTTTTGAGTCTCCTGATATTACATAGGATGCAATAATTTTTACCATATTTTGTTCTAGTGGTAGAACCCAATTTGATTTCTTAGATTTTACTTGTAAAAAAAATAGTCTCTCTTTTCTCTCAAATGATATTAAAAAACAATATTTCTTGGAGAGAAAAAAAGTTCTCGAGAATTTTTACCCAAGAATCTAAGCTCCAGTACGAAAGACTCTTGAGAGAGAATAATGATAGATCTAATGGACAAAAATTCTTAAACCCCATTAAAAATGTTATTATATGAGTGACCCGACATATAAAACTTATTTCAACATCATTATACTAAATCACGACATTTACATAAATTTAAAGCACATATTTTGAGGCATAACAGTAACCATCAGAGAATAATTATAATTAATTTCAACAATGATCATACAATCCACAAATATTACATACAACATCAATTTATAAATTAGAGAATTAATACAAGTTGGTCTTCATGGGTTTTGTAATTTTGTTTGTCTTAGCTTACAAGTTCATAGTGGATCTTAGAGTGATTCTTAGGGCTCCCTAACATTTTTCCTAGGATTTTCTTGATTTTAAATTCATTTTTAGTCTTAGAATTACCAAATAAAGTCTTCTAATATCCAATATCAAGTTGTTGTCCTATTTCACAAAGTTTCACTCTTAAACTTGTCTTCAAATTTTTAAGTGTTTCAGAACTCGATTTTTCATAAATTCTACATGTTACCCCATATTTTCACACCTAAAAATCATTTTTGAAGTCAAATATTTAAGAAAAACAATTCATACTTCCATAACCACCATTTTAATTTTGTGACAGATTTAATCCTATAAAATATCCTTAAACTAGTTTTGTTCATAACTTTTGCTAGAAAACTCCAATTTAAGGCTAACCCTATGTTTTAACATTCAAATAACTCATTTTTAACCTTAAAACTTCCAGAAAAAACAATATATCAATCAGTTCCAGTCATGGAAGCATATACGAAATTTTAAACATCACAACAACATGTAATGAAACATAGCTTCCAAAGATAGCAAAGTTAACGTTTAAGAAGTGAAAAAGACCCCCCTTACCTTAAATAAAGCTTCCAAGAAATGTTCAAGGGAAAAAATCTCATATCTTGAAGTCTCAAGCTTCAAGGGATGAAAAACAAAATTTTGGAACCAAACATAAGGACTTTGTCCGAAAATGATGAAGAAATGAGTAGAAAAGAAGAGATTTAAGAGCTTTTTACCAAAGCTTTAAGAGAAGGAGTCTCAAGACACTACTATAGAGCTTGGAAGAAGATGGAAATGGTGTTCTCTTCCGCCTTGAAGTTCTCATGCAAGAAGAAGAAAATGAAGGTTCAAGTTATGCTTTTTGGAGAGAAAATGGTGAGAAATAATGCAAAGCTTTGCCAAATGCTATTGATAAGTTCGCTTGACAAGCTTGAATGACCATTTGATGGCCATGTTGGAGGCGCCAAAGGGCATCATATATGGGTATTTTGCCTTTTGAACTTTTAAACAAAAATGGCTAAAGTAGACTTAAGCAAAAATAGTAAAAAAAAATTTGCTAAAACTAATAAATCTTATCTTAAGCTTTTAAATTAGTGTGCTAACTTCCTAGATTAGTGTGTTAACCTTCCTTGAGATATGTGTACTTAGAGGGAATCTTGCACAGATTCCACTCACATAGAGATAAATTATACGACGATTCAATGCGTAGTACAATTCTTGCACAATTGACAATCTAACTAAGACAATTTCTATTTTTCTACCAAATTTTACTTAATCAATCACATACATACATGCATGCATATATATGCATAGCACGAGATTTTATAATTAAAAACATATAGCTACTGAAATTAAATTCATACGTGTACAAATGACATAACACAATTTTGTCTATGAGTCTGAGTTGTAATTTTGCAGAGTGTTACAACTCTAACTTATTTTAATTATTCTTCATCATATAATCAGCCACTTTAATTAGTCACCAACTAATTGAACTAAAATTCTATTTTTAAACTAGTTGTATAGTCATTTATGAAAATGCCATTGATTTTAAACTCTTATCACTTAATTACCCATCTTCTAATTCTATGAAATCTAGATCACCATTAATCAACCTTAACTATCCCTACTTAATTTTTAACTTTACTTTCATTAATTACTAGACCAAAATTTAATTATTAACATCTAGGCCATTAATGAGTTGACCATTATTTGACCAGAGAATTTTCTTTGAACTATTCTTATTCTTTTTAGACTTTAGCTTAAAAATTTAAGAGATTAACCATGCTTAGGTATCATGTGGTACCATCTCATTTTCTACCACTTCAATAGTCTAAAAACACTACTCAATCATACAACAAAGAAATACCATTGTCTACCACATACACATGAAAATTTGGGATGTTACAAGGGGAAAACAAGTTGAAGGAGACCCAAAAGTATCTAGCACACATAGATTTAAGCAACTTGTATTTAAGTTTGTTAGATCAATAGCAAATGTGTTGTGGTATGTGACTCAAAATCACCAAAGCCATAAATGGGAAGGATTCAATTGTTGATGTCATAACTAAATTTCAGTTATCATAACTGAATTCAGTTGTCATAACTGAATTGGTGACTTGGCACTAAAGGAAAAAATTTGTTCCTAGAGCTAGCAACTAGAGTATATATACTCTTGATCATGTAATTCAGAGAGAGTTTTTCTTTTGTAGAAAAACAGAGAGAGAGTTCAACAGAAAAGGAGAGCTAGGAGATTGACAGAGGTTTTGAAAAAGTGAAACCGAGAGAGATCAAGCTAGTTGCTGCTTGTATTTTTCATGATCAATATGATGATGATGAGCTGCCATTTCTCGTGGATGTAGGCACATTGCTGAACCACGTTAAATCTGGTGTTGATCCTTGGTTGCTTGCTTTGCTGTGTTTTCTGTTTTTCTTTGATCTTGTGCAGGTTCTACAGGTAACAGAACCAGTAGTAAAACCAACAAGTGGCGCCGTCTGTGGAGACAAGATCAAGAAAGATGGGAACAACAAAGTTTCCGTCAACTTCAATGTTTTAAAGGCTCTTGAACGTTTCAGCTTCCAAAGGCTTGCTTAACGACACTTGCTCGCTAAGCGAGAGTAAATGAATTTTAACTTAGCGAGTTGGGCGCGCTAAACGCAAGAAGAGACAACGACCTCGCTGGGCAGGCTGGGCGAGCACATCTCTAACCGATCCTCTTCTAGGGTTTTTCAACCCGCTAAGCGAGCTGAATGCCTCGCTTAGCGGATGCCACTCACTGAGTGGATCTGCCTCGCTTAGCTAGTCATCAGCTACTTGAACCTTCTCTTCTTTTGGCCAAAAACTGAAGTAGTTTCAACATTAATTCACAAAATTAGAGTATCTGCTATATAAAATCACAATAAACATGAAAATATGTACAATTCCTAAAAAAAGAACCATAAATTAGAGGTAAAGCGCCAATTCTGTGCAAATATCCAATACAAAACAAAGTTGTGAATAGCGACTGACAATAACATTGACATGGCTAGGGTGTATAGAGTATACTTCGAGAACACGCACTTATAAAATGACTGAAGTCGCGCTTGTTCAACCTCCTCCAACAGGACCTTCCTTTTTCAAAACTATTATAACATGTTAAGATGAATTTGTGATTTGGGGTTGAGGGTTCTTGATTTGGGGTTGTGATTTGAGATTCTTGATTTGTGGTTCTTGACCTATTCTAGGTTATGTTCTTGTTATGGGTTGTGTTCTTCATTTGGGTTCTAGATTATGTTTTCCATCTGGATTCTTAGATGTTGTTCTTGCGTTTATAGAATGAACATGTTTATAGAAAAAAATGTATTTTGTGATGATTTTTAGCCACCAATAATTTTATATTTTTAATGATGCTAGATCTGCCCTAATAGAATGGCTACTTTGAACCTTTTAATTAAGATAGGACCAAAGCGGATTTTCTAAAAAAATAAAGGACTAAACTGAATATAAAAAAAATATAAGATAAAAGATCAAATAAATCATTTAATCTACAATGATTAGTTAAGTTATATCAATATAATTTGATTTCTCCTAAAAAAACGTTGATCTACTTAATTTTATTGCCCTATATACATTTGTACATGCGCATATAATGTTTTTATTACTAAATAAAGATTAATACAAATTATATATTGAATTAAATATAAATAATACATACGTGGATAAGATTATTATATTGACTTAACTATAATTTTAAAAAATTAATATTACCAAATATTAATAAGAAATTTTAAAGAAATGTAATAATTTCTTTTGCATTAGATTTATGACACACATAAATTAACCTATTACTTTATTTAGTTCATTACTATCATTAGCAATAGATCTAATTTTTCTTATCATAATGAACACACATTTCTATTTTTAAGAAAATAATAAATTACCAAATTAGTAATTATTTAATGGGAAAATTATGTTTTTATAGTCTTTATACTTTTACTTTTTTAGTTTCTGAAGTTTTATATCGTCAAATTTTGTCCCTATGCTTTAGTAAAAATTCGTCATGAGGATTTTTTTATTTTTAAATTAATTACAATGACATGATTTTTTTTTTAAAAAAGAAGTTATTAAAATGTCTCTACCAAACACATCAAACCTTAATTTTCAATGACTTCATTCTTGTCTTCATTTTCATCTTCATTCTTCAAAAGTTCATGTTGCATATCTATGAATCCGCACGATTCCTCATCCATATTTGTACGGGTCCGTACGCTTAATACAAATTCTTAAAAAATAATACAATATGCATATATTGACATTGGAATTTAATATAAGTGTGACTATATTTTATAAATGATGAAAAGAAACACAAATAAGCATAATTTATAATATAAAATGAAATGAAATTAAATTCTTTAACATGACAAAAAAGTATCTAATAAAAAACTTGTATTAAATAAATACTCCACTAAAATTTATGACAACTAAACATAACTATGATGTCACACATAAATCGTCTTAATCTCATCATTTTTTGTCCATAGTCCTTGAAAAAAAATTGCTTCCAAATTTGATCCATCAAGAGAAAGAGTAACAACTTCAAGAATTTCATCCCCTTCAAGTGGATCCCATTCATTTCTACCGATATCCCACATTTAGCTCTCACCCTCTTTATAACTCTTAGTCTTTCCTTATAAAAAGATAATATTTTTAAGGTCAAATATGCTTTTGATCCCTAATAAATACTCAATTTTTATGTTTGTTCCCTAATTAATTTTTGCTTTACATTGAGTCCCTAATAAAATAACACTTTTATTTTTTATCCTTGATGTTTTGTTTTAGTCCCCGATAAATAAAATTTTTTTTATTTGTTTCCTACTAAATTACCAAATTTTGTTTGTCTGTATTAATAAAAAAAATGGGAAATGTTTATTTTGGAGCAAACAAAAAATTTGCTAATTTATTAGGGACTAAAAATAAGTGTCAAGGACTAAAAATAAAATTATTGTTTTATTAGAGACTCATTGCAAAATAAAAATTTATTAGGAAATAAATACGAATATTTATCAAAGATCAAAAACATATTTAAGTTTATTTTTAATTATTGGACTTAAAAAAAGTACCCAAATTAACTTTCCAATTTTAAAAAAAAAATATTGGTACATATCTAGTACGAGTATCCAATGAGTATTGGGTATGAGTACCCACTATTTAATTAAACAGTGAATATAATAATGAATTTCACCTTATTTACAAATTATCGATGACAATTTTATTTTGGTCATACCTATTTATTCCTTAAGCTACCATATATAAGTTGTTTATATTCCTCCGACAGCTCTTCTAAATCTACAAAGCAGTTCACCAATTTTACAACCAAAGTTAAAATTGCAGTTTTCAGAAATAAAATTTCCCAAATTGAAAGGTAGCTATATTAATTCATTTTGCCACTGTCTCCACACCATCACTCTTGTTACAACCATCAGTATCCATAGTTCTCCTCTGTACTGTCTTGTAAGTGTAACTCCTTGCCAAGAAGAGAAAGGCACACAAATCCAAAGCATTGATGACAGCCAACATCCAATAAAACCTATCCAAACGACTTGAATTTATGTCCTTCCCAATCCAACTCTTGCCATTTTTCCCTGTGACATGGTTCACAATGATGATTAGAAAGCTGCTTAAGAAGTTTCCCACTCCAGTCACACTGAGATATAAAGCCATTCCTATGCTTCTCATTGAGTCAGGAACTTGGTCATAGAAATACTCTTGCAACCCAACAAGAGAAAATGAATTTGCAATGCCAAGTATCAAGTATTGGGGTATCAACCACATCACACTCATTGTCCTTTGTCCAACGATTCTTAGTCTCTTTGCTTCTACTAAGGCAGCAGCAACCATGACTATGACTGAGAATGTCATGCCAATGCTGATCCTCCTAAGGATGCTGATGCCTCTTTCATTGCCTGTGACTTTCCTTAGAATTGGAACAATGACCCTATCGTATATTGGGAGAGATATTAAGACACCAATTGCCGCAACAGAAACAAGGGAAGCAGGTGGCAGTGTGAAACTTTCGGTCATCTTTAAATTCATGGTAGTTGCTTGCTTGACAAAAAGTGTTGAGGCTTGTGCCCAGCATACTCCAGTTGTTAATGAAGTTAGCCATATGGGAACTACATTTAGAACAAGTTTTGTCTCCTCCACTCTTGTCACTGTTGCTAATCTCCATGCATTATCTTTCTGCTCAACATATTTCTCTTCAATTATTGCAGCCTTGTCTAGAAAACTATTTATTGAATTCATAGAGTATTAATTTCAATGATATTTGTAGGTAGTAGGTTGGTTCAAGTCTATCTTTCTTACTGCTAAATTAACAATCATTTAAAAAATAGATACACTCCATTGAACTCTAACAACCAAAATAAGACAAAACTTAGATGTAATTCTTTAGGTGTTGTTCTCCGATTAAAATTAGAGTTTCATCTCAATAAGATGATAACCTATGTTGACCTTTAATTTAAACCTTTGTTTGGTAGATTATTGATGTAAAACTCCAATTCTGATTGGAAAACAACACCAAAAGCATCTAAATAACTGCATTTTAGTTTTGTCCCAAAAATTTTAGTCTCAATTTGACAAGGTCCATGTGTGATACCTGAGTCCGCTAGTGTGGCTCAGAAGCCTTCCTTGCGACTTCTCTAACTCTGGGATTTCATACAAAAGAGCTGGATTTGAAGGACAAGACAAATTCCTTTTCCTAATTGCTGCAACTAAAACCTGTAAAATTGGCCTAAAAGGGTTTCCTGCTGGCTGCTTGTACCTATAAAAAGGCCTCCCTGCATAGAAAGCTATGGTAGTGAGAGCCATGAGAATAGTGATGATGAGACTAGCAACTCCCCAACTGACAAAGTCTTGAACATAAACAACCACTGTTGCACCAAGCAGCATAGCAAAGCACACAGTAAAGCTCCACCAGTTGAAGAAGGATGTCTTCTTCTTCCTTTCTTCCCGGTGATCGTCGTTGAATTGATCAGCTCCAAAGCTTTGCAAGCATGGTTTGTGTCCCCCAGTGCCCAAGGAGATGCAGTAAATGGCAAGGAAGAAAGCCACTTCATGAGCCACCCTAGGCTGATTATTGTTGTTTGGCTTTAGACTTGGGATGAATTGTGACAGAATCAAGAGGCTTAATCCCTGGTTTGACAAGTAAAAATTAGGTTTATTTTTCATGGAAACAATTAATATATGAGAGCTTGCATTTGATGTGTAAACAGAATTATCAGTATCTCCGGTATGATTATAAGCATCGTACTTAAAAAATTTCAATTTTTTGTCAAAATGACTACCGGTTTGGCTTTTTTAAAAGAAATTTGATAATTCTCTGCTTCATTTTTTCCCCTCCAATTGTTCCAATTCGTCTATAAAAGAAATTCAAATTTATTTTCAGGATTAAAGGAGTCTCAAATTGATCAAAGACAGGATATATGAAGTGTAGAACCGCACATTACCAAGTTATAATAAAAACATGTTGCACATTGATTAAAAAATTGGATTTACCATTAAGTATACGAGGGAAGAAAATATGATCATGTTAAATCCACCAGTGTAGGCATCAGCAACAAATCCCCCAACCAGAGGCATCAAGGTTGTTGTTCCTGCCCAGTAGTTTACACTCTTGGCAGCTGTACTGAGGTCTTGATGGATCACTTTAGTCAGGTACGTGATAAGATTAGAGAACATCGCAAAGTAGCTTATCCTTTCACTAAATTCAAATACTGCTCCATATATTGAAACAGAATCACAAAGTTAAGTTCATGTTAATTAAATACATCTGTTATGCAATTTAATTCGTGACTACTCCCTAACTCCAATAAATCTCAAGACAGTTTAATTATGCTAAAATTGTGTGGAGTACCAAGCTGTAAAGATGGAAATTTGATTTTATCTGGTTTTGGAATGCAATGCACCTTTACTTTGAAGATCATTTGGCAGTTTCTACTGCCTATCGTGACATTGTATGAACACCTTTTTCTTAACTAAAATTTGGTTGCTGAATGTCTTTTTTACGGGGGAAGGATTAATTAACTTTTTAGTTCTCATTTTATTTGAATTTTCTTTAGTCCCTCAATTTTTTTTGACCAGTTTTAATCTCTCATAAATTTCTCTATTCCATTAATCTTTGCACATGACATTATTTTAAAATCACCTTTTTGCTTCAATTTTCGTTTTTATTCCCTCAAAAAATAATTTGACCATTTTTGTAGGGATAGAAAGCGGTCATTTTTTTAGAGACTAAAAACAATCAATTTATTTTTTCAAAGGCCAAAAATCAGAATATCTTTTGGACAATTTAATTTTTCTAAAATATCATGCGAGTATTACATTATCATTAACTGTTCACGTTAACCGTTAACAGTAGGAAATGAAAATAAAACGGACAATATAAGAGACCAAAACTGATCAAAATATTTTTTAAGAACTAAAAGTGAAAACTCATATAAAATGAGAGAGTAAAAAGTTATTTATCCTTTTTTTATTTACCATGATTATAATCTCAACGGAGATTCAAACTTACCCTTTGAATTGTTTGAGGCCATATGGTTAGCAAATAGCCATTAATAAGGTTAAAAATTAACTAAAAAACATTGCTTAATTGTTTGATGCATAAAAACTCTTGTAAATTTCTTACTAAGAACAAAAAGAGAAGCTTTCCATACGCCCGTGGAAGCACGGAAAGGAAGTCTTCCTTTATAATCCACAGATGCATCATGCACCCATTTCTCTTCTTCACTTGTACCTTCCTTCCTCTTCTCCATTTCTTGCTCCATTTGACAATGCCAAAAGGGTCTTCCCAGGGAGGGGCTGCTCCATAGACAAAGAAAATGAGAATGTGATATCTGTGGTTGGTGGCCTCATCAGTGACACTTGAAATTAATGTAGTAATGAAAATTGTTACCTTCGCTTGGTTAAATATGCACTATGAGCTTGTTGAAAGAGATACTGCAATATAACCAAACTTACCAATATGAAGTTTTTATAATCAAACTTAATATTGAGTGAGCTAGTAATTTGTTCATTCAAATGACAATCTCAACCGCGGAATTCGATGTACAAACGCTTAGAAGTGTTTGATGAACAAGTTAATGAAATATAAATTGTAATAAAATGCTGTATTTATATAAATTTTTAATGTAATTTTATATTTTATAAAAAAACATTTTTTAGATATATAATTTTTTAAGACTAAAATATGTTTTTATTCTTAATAAATACTCAATTTTTGGTTTGTCCTCCAATTAAAAACTTGTTTGTATAGAGTCTCTAATAAAATAATTATTTAATTTGTTTTCATTCTTGACATTTTATTTTAATCTTTGATAAATTAATGAATTTTTTTAGTTCCTTATAAGTTTTGTCCATTTTGTATTAGTTTCTTTTGAAGAAGATTTAATAACAAATAGACAAATTCATTAGGAACTTGAAATAAAATTCATTAATTTATCGGAGCAAAAAATAATATAAAAAATAAAAATAAAAATATTATTTTATTAGAGACTTATTAAAAAAAATATTTATAAGAGATCCAAAATAAAGTTTTTAATTTATCAAAAACTAAAAATGTATTTTAACTTTTTTTTAATGTACTTTAAATATTTCTTCTGATAATAAGAGACTAATTCGTTTTAAGCCAACGATTTGGAAGAAAATATGTGTACATTAAAAAAATTACTCTAAACATAACTTTTGATTTAGATCAATGGGTGCCCATATTTTTCACTAATTAAAGTTGTACAATCAAATATGTGGCTTTGTGAATTGTTAAGAGTCAGGGCAACTAAAGCAGGTAACCTTGGCGTATTGAGTTGCTTCACAGTTTAACACTGCCACTTTTGGCACCTAGTTGCATTAAAATATGAGAAATTATACTTTTACAACAAGTCTTATAACAAAGAAAGAAAAGTTAGAAAAGAAAAAAAATTAAAATATAATAAATAAAATGATAGAAAAGGATAAATGCATGTTATATAAATTGTTGTAAGAATTATTATATATATATCATATTTATTAAAATATTATGGCTTGTATTACAAGAGATTCCCATGTCTCTCTCAGAGTGGATGTGCCTTATGTTCTTCCTCCCAATCTAGTTGGTTCCTGATCCTGTATTTGCAATGTCGCTAGCTTCCTGCATTTTGTTAAGTTTTCAGAACATTTAATCTGAAATATAAAATTTTATTTTAGAATGATCTTTTCAAAATATAAAAAGTTATATTCTAAAATATTAAATACTTTTGTGGAATGTAATTTTACATTCTAAATTAAGTGCAAGAAGCAATATGGGATTTTCCATCTTTTACATTCTTGTAGACCATGATTTGAGGGATTCGTTTGATCCCTCTTTTGCTGGATAATTTTTTATCTTTGACTTAAAAAAGAAAAAGAAGAAGAAGCAATATGGAAGATAAAAAAATAACTGCCCCAATTAAATTTGAGACCTCAAACAGTCATTCCAATCATTCATCATTAATCCATCAAAAAAATGAGTAGAGTTAAATTAGATCCATATTTTCATTGTGTCAAAAATTCCGACTCAACATAATCCGAGATCAATGAGTTGGTTTGACCGGCCAATTTGTTAAGAAAATATCATAAATATTGTAATCATTATTTTCATCTTAATTTTTCTCTTTAAATTTTATAATCAAATATAATTAAAAAGACCGATGAAAATATAATTAAAAATATAAATGCCGTAAAACATTAAAATTAGTAAATTAAGGAACCAATTTATAAATTGATACTTATGACAGGATCATAAACTTTAAGCTAAATTGTTTATTTATTACAAAAAAAATTCCTTCACATGATTTTACAATTTTAAACAACAAAATTAATGAAGCTATATTAAATTATATATTCATTTTAAAGAATGAACTTCAATTTAGTCCACGGACAATATAATTTCATGCAAATATAGTAGTACCTAAGCATATAAAAATATAAAGTTTAATGCACATGCATATTGATTGAGAGTATAAAACAATTTTACATTGTCATATAATTACGAATCATTATTTGAATTACTTTAAAATAATTATTTTAAAAGTCAATAAAATTATTATACATAATAGGTTGTCATTGAATGATTATGTAAAACTTTTTATACGGTCAAAAATATAATTAAAAATGACTAATATATCGGCTCAACCAATTCACAACTTGACTTTTGGTTGGTTATATAAATTGGGTTATGCGAATTCAACATTTGAAATTTTCTAAACCAACCAACTCATTTAGCATGTAAGAGAATCTTCAATGGAAGAATTTATTTTGGATTCTTTGACCACTTTTTGAGTCTCCTGATATTACATAGGATGCAATAATTTTTACCATATTTTGTTCTAGTGGTAGAACCCAATTTGATTTCTTAGATTTTACTTGTAAAAAAAATAGTCTCTCTTTTCTCTCAAATGATATTAAAAAACAATATTTCTTGGAGAGAAAAAAAGTTCTCGAGAATTTTTACCCAAGAATCTAAGCTCCAGTACGAAAGACTCTTGAGAGAGAATAATGATAGATCTAATGGACAAAAATTCTTAAACCCCATTAAAAATGTTATTATATGAGTGACCCGACATATAAAACTTATTTCAACATCATTATACTAAATCACGACATTTACATAAATTTAAAGCACATATTTTGAGGCATAACAGTAACCATCAGAGAATAATTATAATTAATTTCAACAATGATCATACAATCCACAAATATTACATACAACATCAATTTATAAATTAGAGAATTAATACAAGTTGGTCTTCATGGGTTTTGTAATTTTGTTTGTCTTAGCTTACAAGTTCATAGTGGATCTTAGAGTGATTCTTAGGGCTCCCTAACATTTTTCCTAGGATTTTCTTGATTTTAAATTCATTTTTAGTCTTAGAATTACCAAATAAAGTCTTCTAATATCCAATATCAAGTTGTTGTCCTATTTCACAAAGTTTCACTCTTAAACTTGTCTTCAAATTTTTAAGTGTTTCAGAACTCGATTTTTCATAAATTCTACATGTTACCCCATATTTTCACACCTAAAAATCATTTTTGAAGTCAAATATTTAAGAAAAACAATTCATACTTCCATAACCACCATTTTAATTTTGTGACAGATTTAATCCTATAAAATATCCTTAAACTAGTTTTGTTCATAACTTTTGCTAGAAAACTCCAATTTAAGGCTAACCCTATGTTTTAACATTCAAATAACTCATTTTTAACCTTAAAACTTCCAGAAAAAACAATATATCAATCAGTTCCAGTCATGGAAGCATATACGAAATTTTAAACATCACAACAACATGTAATGAAACATAGCTTCCAAAGATAGCAAAGTTAACGTTTAAGAAGTGAAAAAGACCCCCCTTACCTTAAATAAAGCTTCCAAGAAATGTTCAAGGGAAAAAATCTCATATCTTGAAGTCTCAAGCTTCAAGGGATGAAAAACAAAATTTTGGAACCAAACATAAGGACTTTGTCCGAAAATGATGAAGAAATGAGTAGAAAAGAAGAGATTTAAGAGCTTTTTACCAAAGCTTTAAGAGAAGGAGTCTCAAGACACTACTATAGAGCTTGGAAGAAGATGGAAATGGTGTTCTCTTCCGCCTTGAAGTTCTCATGCAAGAAGAAGAAAATGAAGGTTCAAGTTATGCTTTTTGGAGAGAAAATGGTGAGAAATAATGCAAAGCTTTGCCAAATGCTATTGATAAGTTCGCTTGACAAGCTTGAATGACCATTTGATGGCCATGTTGGAGGCGCCAAAGGGCATCATATATGGGTATTTTGCCTTTTGAACTTTTAAACAAAAATGGCTAAAGTAGACTTAAGCAAAAATAGTAAAAAAAAATTTGCTAAAACTAATAAATCTTATCTTAAGCTTTTAAATTAGTGTGCTAACTTCCTAGATTAGTGTGTTAACCTTCCTTGAGATATGTGTACTTAGAGGGAATCTTGCACAGATTCCACTCACATAGAGATAAATTATACGACGATTCAATGCGTAGTACAATTCTTGCACAATTGACAATCTAACTAAGACAATTTCTATTTTTCTACCAAATTTTACTTAATCAATCACATACATACATGCATGCATATATATGCATAGCACGAGATTTTATAATTAAAAACATATAGCTACTGAAATTAAATTCATACGTGTACAAATGACATAACACAATTTTGTCTATGAGTCTGAGTTGTAATTTTGCAGAGTGTTACAACTCTAACTTATTTTAATTATTCTTCATCATATAATCAGCCACTTTAATTAGTCACCAACTAATTGAACTAAAATTCTATTTTTAAACTAGTTGTATAGTCATTTATGAAAATGCCATTGATTTTAAACTCTTATCACTTAATTACCCATCTTCTAATTCTATGAAATCTAGATCACCATTAATCAACCTTAACTATCCCTACTTAATTTTTAACTTTACTTTCATTAATTACTAGACCAAAATTTAATTATTAACATCTAGGCCATTAATGAGTTGACCATTATTTGACCAGAGAATTTTCTTTGAACTATTCTTATTCTTTTTAGACTTTAGCTTAAAAATTTAAGAGATTAACCATGCTTAGGTATCATGTGGTACCATCTCATTTTCTACCACTTCAATAGTCTAAAAACACTACTCAATCATACAACAAAGAAATACCATTGTCTACCACATACACATGAAAATTTGGGATGTTACAAGGGGAAAACAAGTTGAAGGAGACCCAAAAGTATCTAGCACACATAGATTTAAGCAACTTGTATTTAAGTTTGTTAGATCAATAGCAAATGTGTTGTGGTATGTGACTCAAAATCACCAAAGCCATAAATGGGAAGGATTCAATTGTTGATGTCATAACTAAATTTCAGTTATCATAACTGAATTCAGTTGTCATAACTGAATTGGTGACTTGGCACTAAAGGAAAAAATTTGTTCCTAGAGCTAGCAACTAGAGTATATATACTCTTGATCATGTAATTCAGAGAGAGTTTTTCTTTTGTAGAAAAACAGAGAGAGAGTTCAACAGAAAAGGAGAGCTAGGAGATTGACAGAGGTTTTGAAAAAGTGAAACCGAGAGAGATCAAGCTAGTTGCTGCTTGTATTTTTCATGATCAATATGATGATGATGAGCTGCCATTTCTCGTGGATGTAGGCACATTGCTGAACCACGTTAAATCTGGTGTTGATCCTTGGTTGCTTGCTTTGCTGTGTTTTCTGTTTTTCTTTGATCTTGTGCAGGTTCTACAGGTAACAGAACCAGTAGTAAAACCAACAAGTGGCGCCGTCTGTGGAGACAAGATCAAGAAAGATGGGAACAACAAAGTTTCCGTCAACTTCAATGTTTTAAAGGCTCTTGAACGTTTCAGCTTCCAAAGGCTTGCTTAACGACACTTGCTCGCTAAGCGAGAGTAAATGAATTTTAACTTAGCGAGTTGGGCGCGCTAAACGCAAGAAGAGACAACGACCTCGCTGGGCAGGCTGGGCGAGCACATCTCTAACCGATCCTCTTCTAGGGTTTTTCAACCCGCTAAGCGAGCTGAATGCCTCGCTTAGCGGATGCCACTCACTGAGTGGATCTGCCTCGCTTAGCTAGTCATCAGCTACTTGAACCTTCTCTTCTTTTGGCCAAAAACTGAAGTAGTTTCAACATTAATTCACAAAATTAGAGTATCTGCTATATAAAATCACAATAAACATGAAAATATGTACAATTCCTAAAAAAAGAACCATAAATTAGAGGTAAAGCGCCAATTCTGTGCAAATATCCAATACAAAACAAAGTTGTGAATAGCGACTGACAATAACATTGACATGGCTAGGGTGTATAGAGTATACTTCGAGAACACGCACTTATAAAATGACTGAAGTCGCGCTTGTTCAACCTCCTCCAACAGGACCTTCCTTTTTCAAAACTATTATAACATGTTAAGATGAATTTGTGATTTGGGGTTGAGGGTTCTTGATTTGGGGTTGTGATTTGAGATTCTTGATTTGTGGTTCTTGACCTATTCTAGGTTATGTTCTTGTTATGGGTTGTGTTCTTCATTTGGGTTCTAGATTATGTTTTCCATCTGGATTCTTAGATGTTGTTCTTGCGTTTATAGAATGAACATGTTTATAGAAAAAAATGTATTTTGTGATGATTTTTAGCCACCAATAATTTTATATTTTTAATGATGCTAGATCTGCCCTAATAGAATGGCTACTTTGAACCTTTTAATTAAGATAGGACCAAAGCGGATTTTCTAAAAAAATAAAGGACTAAACTGAATATAAAAAAAATATAAGATAAAAGATCAAATAAATCATTTAATCTACAATGATTAGTTAAGTTATATCAATATAATTTGATTTCTCCTAAAAAAACGTTGATCTACTTAATTTTATTGCCCTATATACATTTGTACATGCGCATATAATGTTTTTATTACTAAATAAAGATTAATACAAATTATATATTGAATTAAATATAAATAATACATACGTGGATAAGATTATTATATTGACTTAACTATAATTTTAAAAAATTAATATTACCAAATATTAATAAGAAATTTTAAAGAAATGTAATAATTTCTTTTGCATTAGATTTATGACACACATAAATTAACCTATTACTTTATTTAGTTCATTACTATCATTAGCAATAGATCTAATTTTTCTTATCATAATGAACACACATTTCTATTTTTAAGAAAATAATAAATTACCAAATTAGTAATTATTTAATGGGAAAATTATGTTTTTATAGTCTTTATACTTTTACTTTTTTAGTTTCTGAAGTTTTATATCGTCAAATTTTGTCCCTATGCTTTAGTAAAAATTCGTCATGAGGATTTTTTTATTTTTAAATTAATTACAATGACATGATTTTTTTTTTAAAAAAGAAGTTATTAAAATGTCTCTACCAAACACATCAAACCTTAATTTTCAATGACTTCATTCTTGTCTTCATTTTCATCTTCATTCTTCAAAAGTTCATGTTGCATATCTATGAATCCGCACGATTCCTCATCCATATTTGTACGGGTCCGTACGCTTAATACAAATTCTTAAAAAATAATACAATATGCATATATTGACATTGGAATTTAATATAAGTGTGACTATATTTTATAAATGATGAAAAGAAACACAAATAAGCATAATTTATAATATAAAATGAAATGAAATTAAATTCTTTAACATGACAAAAAAGTATCTAATAAAAAACTTGTATTAAATAAATACTCCACTAAAATTTATGACAACTAAACATAACTATGATGTCACACATAAATCGTCTTAATCTCATCATTTTTTGTCCATAGTCCTTGAAAAAAAATTGCTTCCAAATTTGATCCATCAAGAGAAAGAGTAACAACTTCAAGAATTTCATCCCCTTCAAGTGGATCCCATTCATTTCTACCGATATCCCACATTTAGCTCTCACCCTCTTTATAACTCTTAGTCTTTCCTTATAAAAAGATAATATTTTTAAGGTCAAATATGCTTTTGATCCCTAATAAATACTCAATTTTTATGTTTGTTCCCTAATTAATTTTTGCTTTACATTGAGTCCCTAATAAAATAACACTTTTATTTTTTATCCTTGATGTTTTGTTTTAGTCCCCGATAAATAAATAAAAAAAATGGGAAATGTTTATTTTGGAGCAAACAAAAAATTTGCTAATTTATTAGGGACTAAAAATAAGTGTCAAGGACTAAAAATAAAATTATTGTTTTATTAGAGACTCATTGCAAAATAAAAATTTATTAGGAAATAAATACGAATATTTATCAAAGATCAAAAACATATTTAAGTTTATTTTTAATTATTGGACTTAAAAAAAGTACCCAAATTAACTTTCCAATTTTAAAAAAAAAATATTGGTACATATCTAGTACGAGTATCCAATGAGTATTGGGTATGAGTACCCACTATTTAATTAAACAGTGAATATAATAATGAATTTCACCTTATTTACAAATTATCGATGACAATTTTATTTTGGTCATACCTATTTATTCCTTAAGCTACCATATATAAGTTGTTTATATTCCTCCGACAGCTCTTCTAAATCTACAAAGCAGTTCACCAATTTTACAACCAAAGTTAAAATTGCAGTTTTCAGAAATAAAATTTCCCAAATTGAAAGGTAGCTATATTAATTCATTTTGCCACTGTCTCCACACCATCACTCTTGTTACAACCATCAGTATCCATAGTTCTCCTCTGTACTGTCTTGTAAGTGTAACTCCTTGCCAAGAAGAGAAAGGCACACAAATCCAAAGCATTGATGACAGCCAACATCCAATAAAACCTATCCAAACGACTTGAATTTATGTCCTTCCCAATCCAACTCTTGCCATTTTTCCCTGTGACATGGTTCACAATGATGATTAGAAAGCTGCTTAAGAAGTTTCCCACTCCAGTCACACTGAGATATAAAGCCATTCCTATGCTTCTCATTGAGTCAGGAACTTGGTCATAGAAATACTCTTGCAACCCAACAAGAGAAAATGAATTTGCAATGCCAAGTATCAAGTATTGGGGTATCAACCACATCACACTCATTGTCCTTTGTCCAACGATTCTTAGTCTCTTTGCTTCTACTAAGGCAGCAGCAACCATGACTATGACTGAGAATGTCATGCCAATGCTGATCCTCCTAAGGATGCTGATGCCTCTTTCATTGCCTGTGACTTTCCTTAGAATTGGAACAATGACCCTATCGTATATTGGGAGAGATATTAAGACACCAATTGCCGCAACAGAAACAAGGGAAGCAGGTGGCAGTGTGAAACTTTCGGTCATCTTTAAATTCATGGTAGTTGCTTGCTTGACAAAAAGTGTTGAGGCTTGTGCCCAGCATACTCCAGTTGTTAATGAAGTTAGCCATATGGGAACTACATTTAGAACAAGTTTTGTCTCCTCCACTCTTGTCACTGTTGCTAATCTCCATGCATTATCTTTCTGCTCAACATATTTCTCTTCAATTATTGCAGCCTTGTCTAGAAAACTATTTATTGAATTCATAGAGTATTAATTTCAATGATATTTGTAGGTAGTAGGTTGGTTCAAGTCTATCTTTCTTACTGCTAAATTAACAATCATTTAAAAAATAGATACACTCCATTGAACTCTAACAACCAAAATAAGACAAAACTTAGATGTAATTCTTTAGGTGTTGTTCTCCGATTAAAATTAGAGTTTCATCTCAATAAGATGATAACCTATGTTGACCTTTAATTTAAACCTTTGTTTGGTAGATTATTGATGTAAAACTCCAATTCTGATTGGAAAACAACACCAAAAGCATCTAAATAACTGCATTTTAGTTTTGTCCCAAAAATTTTAGTCTCAATTTGACAAGGTCCATGTGTGATACCTGAGTCCGCTAGTGTGGCTCAGAAGCCTTCCTTGCGACTTCTCTAACTCTGGGATTTCATACAAAAGAGCTGGATTTGAAGGACAAGACAAATTCCTTTTCCTAATTGCTGCAACTAAAACCTGTAAAATTGGCCTAAAAGGGTTTCCTGCTGGCTGCTTGTACCTATAAAAAGGCCTCCCTGCATAGAAAGCTATGGTAGTGAGAGCCATGAGAATAGTGATGATGAGACTAGCAACTCCCCAACTGACAAAGTCTTGAACATAAACAACCACTGTTGCACCAAGCAGCATAGCAAAGCACACAGTAAAGCTCCACCAGTTGAAGAAGGATGTCTTCTTCTTCCTTTCTTCCCGGTGATCGTCGTTGAATTGATCAGCTCCAAAGCTTTGCAAGCATGGTTTGTGTCCCCCAGTGCCCAAGGAGATGCAGTAAATGGCAAGGAAGAAAGCCACTTCATGAGCCACCCTAGGCTGATTATTGTTGTTTGGCTTTAGACTTGGGATGAATTGTGACAGAATCAAGAGGCTTAATCCCTGGTTTGACAAGTAAAAATTAGGTTTATTTTTCATGGAAACAATTAATATATGAGAGCTTGCATTTGATGTGTAAACAGAATTATCAGTATCTCCGGTATGATTATAAGCATCATACTTAAAAAATTTCAATTTTTTGTCAAAATGACTACCGGTTTGGCTTTTTTAAAAGAAATTTGATAATTCTCTGCTTCATTTTTTCCCCTCCAATTGTTCCAATTCGTCTATAAAAGAAATTCAAATTTATTTTCAGGATTAAAGGAGTCTCAAATTGATCAAAGACAGGATATATGAAGTGTAGAACCGCACATTACCAAGTTATAATAAAAACATGTTGCACATTGATTAAAAAATTGGATTTACCATTAAGTATACGAGGGAAGAAAATATGATCATGTTAAATCCACCAGTGTAGGCATCAGCAACAAATCCCCCAACCAGAGGCATCAAGGTTGTTGTTCCTGCCCAGTAGTTTACACTCTTGGCAGCTGTACTGAGGTCTTGATGGATCACTTTAGTCAGGTACGTGATAAGATTAGAGAACATCGCAAAGTAGCTTATCCTTTCACTAAATTCAAATACTGCTCCATATATTGAAACAGAATCACAAAGTTAAGTTCATGTTAATTAAATACATCTGTTATGCAATTTAATTCGTGACTACTCCCTAACTCCAATAAATCTCAAGACAGTTTAATTATGCTAAAATTGTGTGGAGTACCAAGCTGTAAAGATGGAAATTTGATTTTATCTGGTTTTGGAATGCAATGCACCTTTACTTTGAAGATCATTTGGCAGTTTCTACTGCCTATCGTGACATTGTATGAACACCTTTTTCTTAACTAAAATTTGGTTGCTGAATGTCTTTTTTACGGGGGAAGGATTAATTAACTTTTTAGTTCTCATTTTATTTGAATTTTCTTTAGTCTCTCAAATTTTTTTGACCAGTTTTAATCTCTCATAAATTTCTCTATTCCATTAATCTTTGCACATGACATTATTTTAAAATCACCATTTTTGTTTCAATTTTCGTTTTTAATCCTTCAAAAAATAATTTGACCATTTTTTTAGGGACAGAAAGCGGTCATTTTTTTAGAGACTAAAAACAATCAATTTATTTTTTCCAAAGGCCAAAAATCAGAATATTATTTTGGCAATTTAATTTTTTTTAAAATATCATGTGACTATTACATTATCATTAGCTGTTCACGTTAACAGTTAACAGTAGGAAATGAAAATAAAACGGACAATATAAGAGACCAAAACTGATCAAAATATTTTTTAAGAACCAAAAGTGAAAACTCATAAAATGAGAGTAAAATGTTAATTATCCTTTTTGCATTTACCATGATTATAATCTCTTAACGGAGATTCAAACTTACCCTTTGAATTGTTTGAGGCCATATGGTTAGCAAACAGCCATTAATAAGGTTAAAAATTAACTAAAAAACATTGCTTAATTGTTTGATGCATAAAAACTCTTGTAAATTTCTTACTAAGAACAAAAAGAGAAGCTTTCCATACACCCGTGGAAGCACGGAAAGCAAGTCTTCCTTTATAATCCACAGATGCATCATGCACCCATTTCTCTTCTTCACTTGTACCTTCCTTCCTCTTCTCCATTTCTTACTCCATTTGACAATGCCAAAAGGGTCTTCCCAGGGAGGGCCTGCTCCATAGACAAAGAAAATGAGAATGTGATATCTGTGGTTGGTGGCCTCATCAGTGACACTTGAAATTAATGTAGTAATGAAAATTGTTACCTTCGCTTGGTTAATTATGCACTATGAGCTTGTTGAAAGAGATCCTGCAATATAACCAAACTTACAAATATGAAGTTTTTATAATCAAACTTAATATTGAGTGAGCTAGTAATTTGTTCATTCAAATGACAATCTCAACCGCGGAATTCGATGTACAAACGCTTAGAAGTGTTTGATGAACAAGTTAATGAAATATAAATTGTAATAAAATGCTGTATTTATATAAATTTTTAATGTAATTTTATATTTTATAAAAAAACATTTTTTAGATATATAATTTTTTAAGATTAAAATATGTTTTTATTCTTAATAAATACTCAATTTTTGGTTTGTCCTCCAATTAAAAATTTGTTTGTATAGAGTCTCTAATAAAATAATTATTTAATTTGTTTTGATTCTTGACATTTTATTTTAATCTTTGATAAATTAATGAATTTTTTTAGTTCCTTATAAGTTTTGTTCATTTTGTATTAGTTTTTTTAAGAAGATTTAATAACAAATAGACAAATTCATTAGGAACTTGAAATAAAATTCATTAATTTATCGGAGTAAAAAATATTATAAAAAATAAAAATAAAAATATTATTTTATTAGAGACTTATTAAAAAAAATATTTATTAAAGATCCAAAATAAAGTTTTTAATTTATCAAAAACTAAAAAATATTTTAACTTTTTTTTAATGTACTTTAAATATTTCTTCCGATAATAAGAGACTAATTCGTTTTAAGTCAACGATTTGGAAGAAAATATGTGTACATTAAAAAAATTACTCTAAAAATAACTTTTGATTTAGATCAATGGGTGCCCATATTTTTCACTAATTAAAGTTGTACAATCAAATATGTGGCTTTGTGAATTGTTAAGAGTCAGGGCAACTAAAGCAGGTAACCTTGGCGTAGTGAGTTGCTTCACAGTTTAACACTGCCACTTTTGGCACCTAGTTGCATTAAAATATGAGAAATTATACTTTTACAACAAGTCTTATAACAAAGAAAGAAAAGTTAGAAAAGAAAAAAAAATATAATAAATAAAATGATAGAGAGGGATAAATGCATGTTATATAAATTGTTGTAAGAATTATTGTATGTATATTATATTTATTAAAATATTATGGCTTGTATTACAAGAGATTCCCATGTCTCTCTCCAAGTGGATGTGCCTTTTGTTCTTCCTCCCAATCTAGTTGGTTCCTGATCCTGTATTTGCAATGTCGCTAGCTTCCTGCATTTTGTTAAGTTTTCAGAACATTTAATCTGAAATATAAAATTTTATTTTAGAATGATCTTTTCAAAATATAAAAAGTTATATTCTAAAATAAATACTTTTGTGGAATGTAATTTTAAATTCTAAATTAAGTGCAAGAAGCAATATGGGATTTTCCATCTTTTACATTCTAAATTAAGTCTATCTTCTTGTAGACCATGATTTGAGTGATTCGTTTGATCCCTCTTTTGCTGAATAATTTTTTATCTTTGACTTAAAAAAGAAAAAGAAGAAGAAGCAATATGGAAGATAAAAAAATAACTGCCCCAATTAAATTTGAGACCTCAAACAGTCATTCCAATCATTCATCATTAATCCATCAAAAAAATGAGTAGAGTTAAATTAGATCCATATTTTCATCGTGTCAAAAATTGCGACTCAACATAATCCGAGATCAATGAGTTGGTTTGACCGGCCAATTTATTAAGAAAATATTATAAATATTGTAATCATTATTTTCATCTTAATTTTTCTCTTTAAATTTTATAATCAAATATAATTAAAAAGGCCGATGAAAATATAATTAAAAAGAGAAATACCGTAAAACATTAAAATTAGTAAATTAAGGAACCAATTTATTAATTGATACTTATGAGAGGATCATAAACTTTAAGCTAAATTTTTTATTTATTACAAATAAAATTCCTTCACATGATTTTACAATTTTAAACATAACAAAATTAATGAAGCTATATTAAATTATATATTCATTTTAAAGAATGAACTTTAATTTAGTCCACGAACAATAAAATTTCATGCAAATATAGTAGTACCTAAGCATATAAAAATATAAAGTTTAATGCACAAGCATATTTATTGAGAGTATAAAACAATTTTACACTGTGATATAATTATAAATTATTATTTGAATTATTTTTAGATATTTATTTTAAAAAGTCAATAAAATTATTATACATGATAGGTTGTCATTGAATGATTATGTAAAACATTTTATACGGTCAAAAATACAATTGAAAAAGATTAATATGACTGTTCAACCAATCCACAACTTGACTTTTGGTTGGTTATATAAATTGGGTTATGCAAATTGAACATTTGAACTTTTCTAAACCAACCAACTCATTTAGCATGTAAGAGAATCTTCAATGGAAGGATTTATTTTGGATTCTTTGACCACTTTTTGAGTCTGGTGATATTACATAGGATGCAATAATTTTTATCATATTTTGTTTTAGTGGTAGAACCCAATTTGATTTCTTAGATTTTACTTGTAAAAAAAAATAGAGTCTCTCTTTTCTCTCAAATGATATTAAAAAACAGTATTTTTTGGAGAGAGAAAAAGTTCTCAGGAATTTTTACCTAAGAATCCAACCTCCAATACGAAAGACTCTTGAGCAAGAATAATGATAGATCTGATGGACAAATATTCTTAAACCCCATTAAAAATGTTGTTATATGAGTGACCCGACGTATAAAACTTATTTCAACATCATTATACTAAATCACGACATTTACATAAATTTAAAACATATTTTGAGGCATAATAGTAACCATCAGAAAACAATTATAATTAATTTCAACATTGATCAATACAATCCACAAATATTACATACAACATCAATTTATAAATTAGAGAATTAATACAAGTTGGTCTTCATGGGTTTTGTAATGTTGTTTGTCTTAGCTTACAAGTTCATAGTAGATCTTAGAGTGGTTCTTAGGGCTCCCTAACACTTTTCCTAGGATTTTCTTGAATTTAAATCTGTTTTTAGTCTTAGAATTACCAAATAAAGTCTTCTAATGTCCAATATCAAGTTGTTGTCCTATTTCACAAAGTTTCACTCTTAAACTTGTCTTCAAATTTTTAAGTGTTTCAGAACTCGATTTTTCATAAATTCTACATTCTACCCCATATTTTCACACCTAAAAAATCATTTTTGAAGTCAAATATTTAAGAAAAACAACTCATACGTCCGTAACCACCATTTTAATTTTGTGACAGATTTAATCCTATAAAATATCCTTAAACTAGTTTTATTCATAACTTTTTCTAGAAACTCCAATTTAAGGCTAACCCTATGTTTTAACATTCAAATAACTCATTTTTAACCTTAAAACGTCTATAAAAAACTACATATCATTCAGTTCCAGTCACGGAAGCAGATACGAAATTTTAAAAATCGCATCATGTAATGAAACATAGCTTCCAAAGATAGCAAGGTTAGCGTTTAAGAAGTGAAAAAGACCCCCCCTTCCCTTAAATAAAGCTTCCAAGAAATGTTCAAGGGGAAAAAGCTCATATCTTGAAGTCTCAAGCTTCAAGGGATGAAAAAACAAAATTTTGGAACCAAACATAAGGACTTTGTACGAAAATGATGAAGAAATGAGTAGAAAAGAAGAGATTTAAGAGCTTTTTACCAAAGCTTTAAGAGAAGGAGTCTCAAGACACTACTATAGAGCTTGGAAGAAGATGGAAATGGTGTTCTCTTCCGTCTTGAAGTTCTCGTGCAAGAAGAAGAAAATGAAGGTTCAAGTTATGGTTTTTGGAGATAAAATGGTGAGAAATAATGCAAAGCTATGCTGAATGCTATTTATAAGTTCGCTTGACAAGCTTGAATGACCATTTGATGGCCATGTTGGACGCGCCAAAGGGCATCATATATGGGTATTTTGCCTTTTGAACTTTTAACCAAAAATGGCTAAAGTAGACTTAAGCAAAAATAGTAAAAAAAAAATTTGTTAAACTAATAAATCTTATTTTAATCTTTTAAATTAGTGTGCTAACTTCCTAGATTAGTGTGTTAACCTCCCTTGAGATATGTGTACTTAGAGGGAATCTTGCACAGATTCCACTCACATAGAGATAAATTACACTACGATTCAATGCATAGTACAATTCTTGCACAATTGAAAATCTAACTCAGACAATTTCTATTTTCCTACCAAATTTTACTAAATCAATCACATACATACATACATGCATGCATATATATGCATAACACATGATTTTATAATTAAAAGCATATAGCTACTGAAATTAAATTCATACGTGTACAAATGACATAACACAATTTTGTCTATGAGTCTGAGTTGTAATTTTGTAGGGTGTTACAACTCTAACTTATTTTAATTATTCTTCATCATATAATCAGCTACTTTAATTAGTCACCAACTAATTAAACTAAAGTTCTATTTTTAAACTAGTTGTATAGTCATTTATGAAAATGCCATTAATTTTAAACTCTTATCACTTTATTACCCATCTTCTAATTCTATGAAATCTAAATCACCATTAATCAACCTTAACTATCCCTACTTAATTTTTAACTTTACTTTCATTAATTACAAGACCAAAATTTAATTATTAACATCTAGGCCATTAATGAGTTTACCATTATTTGACCAGAGAATTTTCTCTGAACTATTCTTATTCTTTTTAGACTTTAGCTTAAAAATTTAAGAGATTAACCATGCTTAGGTATCATGTGGTACCATCTCATTTTCTACCACTTCAATAGTCTAAAAACACTACTCAATCATACAACAAAGCAATACCATTGTCTACCACATACACATGAAAATTTAGGATGTTACAAGGGGAAAACAAGTTGAAGGAGACCCAAAAGTATCTAGCACACATAGATTTAAGCAACTTGTATTTAAGTTTGTTAGATCAATAGCAAATGTGTGTGCTATGTGACTGAAAATCACCAAAGCCACAAATGTGAAGGATTCAATTGTTGATGTCATAACTGAATTTCAGTTATCAAAACTGAATTCAGTTGTCATAACTGAATTGATGACTTGGCACTAATGGAAAAGCTTTGTTCCTAGAGCTAGCAACTAGAGTATATATACTCTTGATCATGTAATTCAGAAATAGTTTTTCTTTTGCAGAAAAACAAAGAGAGAGTTCAACAGAAATGGAGAGCTAGGAGATTGAGAGAGGTTTTAAAAAAGTGAAACCGAGAGAGATCAAGCTAGCTGCTGATTGTATTGAGCTTGTATTTTTCATGATCAATGTGATGATGATGAGCTGCCATTTCTCGTGGATGTAGGCACATTGCTGAACCACGTTAAATCTGGTGTTGATCCTTGGTTGTTTGCTTTGCTGTGTTTTCTATTTTTCTTTGATCTTGTGCAGGTTCTATAGGTAGCAGAACCGGTAGCAAACCAACAAGTGGCACTGTCTGTGGGGACAAGATCAAGAAAGATGGAAACAACAAAGTACGATATTGAGAAGTTCTCAAGGGAAAATGATTTCGGGTTATGGAGGATCAGGATGGAAGTAATCTTGATTCAATATGGCTGTGCAAAAGCTCTTAAAGGAGAAGAAAGGATGTCTGAATCTCTAAGATCGAAGGAGAAATCAGAAATAATTGATAGAGCCAGAAGTGCAATCATACTATGCCTTGGAGATAAAGCTTTGAGAGAAGTTGCAAGAGAAAGGACAACAGCCTCAATATGGTTGAAATTGGAATCCTTGTATATGACAAAGTCTCTTGCAAATTGGCTATGCTTGAAGCAACAACTATACACCTTCAAGATGACAGAATCAAGAACAGTCACTGAGCAATTGGCTGATTTCACTAAGATCCTTGATGATTTGGAAAATATTGAAGTAAAGCTTGAAGAGGAGGATAAAGCTCTTTTGCTTATGAATTCCTTACCAAAATCCTTTGAATATTTCAAGGATGCAATTCTTTATGGCAAAGACCAAGACATTACCCTAGAAGAAGTCCAGACCTCAATAAGGACCAAGGAGATGCAAAAACAGCAAGACTCCAAATCTGAGGATAATGGTGAAAGCCTGAATATTTTAAGGGGAATGAGTGAAAAGAAGGGACCAAGAGGAAAGAAGTCCAGATCAAGGTCTTGGATTCAAAGAATGGCCAGAAAACAAAGTTCAAATGCTTTAATTGTCACAAGACTGGTCATTTCAAGAAAGACTGCCCAAACAGGATTAAGAAAGTATCTATGGACTCTACTGACATAGTTGAAGCCTCTTAAGGTTATGAGAGTGCAAATGTTTTAGTAGCTTCAAATACCAAAACACAAACAGAATGGATTATGGATTCTGGATGCTCATATCACGGAAGCTCGAGAAAGGACTATTTTGAAACCCTGGAACTAAAACCAGCAGGAACTGCACTGCTAGGAGACAACCACCCTTGCAAGGTACAAGGCATTGGAACTGTGAGACTGAAGATGTTTGATAACAGAGAGTACCTACTGAAAAATGTAAGGTACATTCCAAAACTCAAAAGAAATCTTATTTCCATAAACATGTTTGATGATCTAGGATATTCAACTAGAACTTTAGATGGTGTTCTTAAGGTTTGAAATAACAAGAACAAAAATAGTGGCTTGTTTATTCTTGAAGGTTCCACTATTATTGGACATGCATCAGTAGCTAGTAATACATTGATTGATAAAACAAAACTTTGGCATTTGAGATTAGGTCATGTTAGTGAAAGAGGATTACATGAACTTGAGAAACAAAATTTGTTAGGTGGTGATAAACTAGATAAACTTGAATTTTGTGATCATTGTGTGCTTGGTAAATCACATAGAATAAGCTTAGGCACTGGTATTCATGTTTCATCTAGGCCTTTTGAGTATATGCATTCTGATTTATGGGGACCATCTAGAGTGAAAACTCATGGTGGAAGCTCATACTTTCTCACCATCATAGATGATTTCTCACGAAGAGTATGGTTGTGTATTTTGAAAAATAAGTCAGAAGCTTTTCAAAAATTCAGAGAGGGGCATACTCTTATTGGAAATCAACTCAGTACAAAACTAAAAGTTTTAAGGACTAACAATGGCCTGGAGTTTGTTTCAGAGCAATTCAATGATTTTTGTAGGAAAATAGGTATAAAAAGGCACAAAATAGTCCCTCATACACCACAGCATAATGGATTAGCAGAAAGAATGAACAGGACCATTTTGGAAAGAGTGAGGTGCATGCTGCTAAGTGCAGGACTGCCAAAGACCTTTTGGGGAAAAGCTACAAACACAACAGCCTATGTGATTAACAAATGTCCATCATCAGCTTTAGACTTCAAGACACCAATGGAAGCTTGGAGTGGTGAACCACCTGATTACTCAAGATTGAAGGTGTTTGGATCACTGGCCTTTTCTCATGTTAAACAAGGAAAGCTTGATGTAAGGGCTGTAAAGTGTGTGTTCATTGGCTATCCTGAAGGAGTTAAAGGGTACAAGCTGTGGAAATTGGAACCTGCTGAGTCAAAATGCATTATCAGCAGAGATGTAACCTTTGATGAGAGCAGAATGACAATGCTGAGTAAAGAGCAGAAGGATAACAACTCAAGTAATGAGAGTACTAGATTTGAGGTGGAGCATTAAGAGATTTTAGATCATGGCAGTGGAGATACTATTGATCACACTAATCAAGCAGTAACTGGTGATAATGAGGAATTGGCTACTCAGCATGACTTGTCCAATTATCAACTGGCTAGAGATAGAGCAAAAAGGGTGACAAAGCCTACAAAGAGGTATGGTCATGCTGACATTATCTTCTATTCCTTGAATGTTACTGAGGAGATTCAAAATTCAAAACCAAAGACCTGGAGGGAAGCAATTGAAAGTGAAGATAGTCAGTTGTGGCTTTAAGCAATGAATGAAGAAATGGAATCCTTAAGAAAGAACAAGGCATGAATACTTGTGGATCAATCCAAGAAGCACAAGGCTATTGGATGTAAGTGGATTTTCAAGAAGAAAGAAGGTATTCCAGGAGTAGAAAGGCCTAAATTCAAGGCAAGATTGGTAGCAAAAGGCTTTACATAGGTTGAAGGAATTGATTACAATGAGATTTTTTCACCAGTTGTGAAGCATTGCTTAATAAGAATCATACTAGGTCTGGTAAATCAATATGATTTGGAACTTGAACAGCTAGATTTTAAAATTGCTTTTCTTCATGGAAATCTGAAGGAAACCATTTACATGAATCAGCTTGAAGGTTTTGAAGAAGGGGAGAACAAGGTGTGTTTGTTGAAAAAATCTTTGTATGGATTGAAGCAAAGCCCTCGAATGTGGTATCTGAAGTTTGACGAGTTCTTGATCAGGTACGGCTTCATCAGAAATAGGTATGACAACTGTGTATATATCCTGAAAAGGAAGAAAGAGTATGTTCTCTACCTTCTCTTGTATGTGGATGACATCCTCATAGCAAGTGCTAACAAGGAAGAGATTATACAACTCAAAGAAAGCTTGAACATAGAATTTGAGATGAAAGAAAGTGGTGGAAAGGGCAAAGGGTGAACTATTCTTGTCCCAAAGCAATTACCTCAAGAAAGTGGTGGAAAGGTTTACGATGCATCAAAGCAAACATGTTAGCACACCACTTGGCCATCATACAAAGCTATCTATTATTCAAGCACCAGAGACAACTGAAGAAAGGTCTAAAATGAATCAAACACCCTATGCCAGTGGTGTTGGAAGCATAATGTATGGAATGGTTTGCAGTAGACCTGACTTGGCTCATGCAGTAAGTATAATAAGCAGGTTAAAGGGAGATCCTGGCAGTGCACACTGGGAGGCTTTGAAGTGGACACTAAGGTATCTAAATGGATCTTTGAAAGCTGGATTAAGGTACAAGAAGACAGCACATGAGGCAGCAATCACAGGCTATGTAGATGCAGATTTTGCAGGAAATGTAGACACAAGAAAGTCCTTAACTGAATATGTGTTTACTTTGTTTGGAACAAAAATCAGTTGGAAAGCAAATCAACAATCAGTTGTTGCTCTTTCAAAAACTAAAGCAGAGTACATGACCCTAGTTGAAGGAGTGAAGGAAACAATTTGGCTAAAAGGAATGGTAAATGAACTTGGAATAACACAACCTTGTGTCACAATTCACTGTGACAGTCAAAGTGTCATTCACTTAGCAAATCACCAAATTTACCATGAGAGGACAAAACACATAGATGTGAAACTACGCTTCATCAGAGATGTGATTGAATCTGAGAAGGTGAAGGTGGAGAAGGTTTCAACAGAAGAAAACTCGGCTGACATGTCCATAAAGTCCCTATCTAGTGTCAAGTTCAAGCACTGTCTGGACTTGATCAATTTTGAAGATGCCTAAGGAAGATTAGCAGAAATGCAGCTCGGAATCACAAGATAGACACTTGTTGATTTGGAGTCAAGGTGGAGATTTGTGGTATGTGACTCAAAATCACCAAAGCCACATATGTGAAGGATTGAATTGTTGATGTCATAACTGAATTTCAGTTATCATAACTTAATTCAGTTGTCATAACTGAATTGGTGACTTGACACTAAAGGAAAAGCTTTGTCCCTAGAGCTAGCAACTAGAGTATATATACTCTTGATCATGTAATTCAGAGAGAGTTTTTCTTTTGTAGAAAAACAGAGAGAGAGTTCAACAAAAAAGGAGAGCTAGGAGATTGACAGAGGTTTTGAAAAAGTGAAACCGAGAGAGATCAAGCTAGTTGCTGCTTGTATTGAACTTGTATTTTTCATGATCAATGTGATGATGATGAGCTGCCATTTCTCGTGGATGTAGGCACATTGTTGAACCACATTAAATCTGGTGTTGATCCTTGGTTGCTTGCTTTGCTGTGTTTTCCGTTTTTCTTTGATCTTGTGTTGCTTGTTTTTCTTTACAAGCCAAAAACATTGATGATAGTCACAACAATGATAATCTCACATTGGTAAGTGATGGTGTTAAGCAACCAAAGGGATTCAAACATAAACCTGGCTTAAAGAGACCTAAACGACTAAAGAGTAGGGTCCAACTTCAATTCAATAGAAGAAAAAAGGCTAAAGAATCTTAGGTATATAAGTTGATGATCATATTATTTTTAATATTCTCTCTTTCATGTATCGTTAATTTTTTAAAACTTATATATTCATTTTAGGATAAAGAATTAACAAGTCATCACAACATGGTATCTTGTTCGTTGCCTCCAGCTTATGAGCCCCCTCAAACACTACAAAGTCAATTTAGTTTCACTGAGTTTTTTTATGGTAATATCATTTGTCTAATCAATCTTTCTTTTGTTTACTTGTGAAGATGTTGATTAGTTTTTGTTATAATGTAGGCACCCCTTAATGATACGAGAACTCCACCATTAGGAGACATGTCTTCAATCCTTAACCAACATTCAAAGAATTGAAGCTAGTCAAGGGCATTATTATAACTATTTGGTGTTGTAATTTTTTGGTGAATTGGTGTTGAAACCTTGGGACTCATGTCTAGTAAGTCCATTTTTTTAGCACTGCATAATTTTGTTTAGTGTTTTCTACATAATACTATTTCTGCATAGTGTATTTTTTGTTTAGTGGTTAGTAATAATCAAAGAATTTTTTTGTTGTCTTATTGGAAGAAGTTTAGTGTTTTCTACATAATACTGTTTATGCACAATTCTGTTTTCTGCACAAGTTAGTAAGATGGTTGGTTATCATTGAAGGAATTTGTTGTTATAGGTTATCAGTAACAATATTATTTTATAGTTTCATTATAAACTTTCACAATTCTATTTCTATGTTTTCTATGACAGACCCAAGAATGTTGATATATTGACCATTATTTTCAGTGTATTTGAGAAAGTTCACAACATACTTTATTTTTAAGAAAACCTGGTATAGATACAAAACCATGTTGATTTTTATGAGATTGTAATGGGTAAGTTATCATAAAATGCAATCAGTAAACCAAAAACAAATGTCATTATAATTGGGGTTAAAGTAATCAGAAAATTCAACTAGTAAACCAGAATCGGATGTTATTATAAACCAGTAAACCAGATCCAAAGTATTGGAATGTATTCAACCAAAGAAGAAGAATCAATTGCATATTTTACAATGAGAAGATCCAACCGAAAAGAAACTTCATCAAATGTGTAAATGTTTCATATGTTGTTTGAGCTTTGTTGGCATTAGTTGCAAGAAAGACCAATTGGGTCGGTGGGGTTGGGTTTTCGCATCCACCAACAGTGGCATCGCGTCGGGGTTAGCAGCGACAGAGTTTTTGGATCAAGGAGCAGGTTGCCTCCATGTCGGGGTTGGGCTTTTGAATCCAACGGCAACAGAATCACAATCGCGTTAGGGTTGGCAGCGGCAGAGGCTTTTGGATCCACCAGCAACGCCTCCGCCGTGTCAGGGTCGAAGTGTTGTGCTTGTGGAGGCAAAGATGATGTGTGCCAGGGTAAGGAGAAAACAAAAGTTAAAATAGTTAAAAACTTAAAATTAAAGCTTTCAATGCACCTGTGAACATCTAAAACAAGGTATTAATCTAACATCCCAAATAACTGGAACCACAGTCTAACGGGTTTTTTACCGTACTACACCCTCTCTCTCCAAAAAAAATGCCTAATATACACTAGTTTGGGAATATTTTCCCAAACTACACCAGTTTGAAGCTTTTCATGAAAGTCGGGTTCTGGCACCCCGACTTCCCTTCTTCCTTTTTTTTATAAATAAGTTTATATATTATTAAAATTAAATATTATATTATATAAAATTATTTTTAATTGATTTTAAAATTATTTATTTATTAAATTAATTTATGTAATATAATTTTGTTATTAAGAAAATGATCTTATTAAATTTAGGTATTTTTGTTATATTATTTAAATTATTTAAGATATTTTTTGGGTGAATATATGTTTTAAAATCTGAATTTTGTATAATAATATATTTATTTTAGATTCTTGCTACATTGATTCGTGTGACAATAAACCAAAGGAGTTGTCGTAGTTGTGCAAAATGTGTTGTAAAGTGAATAACATCAGCACATAGGTCATGGGATCAACATTGACAGATTTACAGGCAGCCATGACGTGAGAACACGGTAAATGTTTAGCCTGATATTCACCACAATCACACTTTTGGGATTGTAACATTACTCTAAACCTTCCAGGTGGTCTCGGTGTTTCAAGTGGGGATTGAGTCTCTGTTATAATAAAAGTGTGATTGTGTCTGTCGAATTCATTTACAATGTGTGTATTAGATTCTTGTTGACCACTATTCATTGTATCGAAGACGACTTCAGAATACTGTGAATCGGAGTTGATCATTGCCTGAGTTTGTCGACCTCTATTAGCAAAGAGTTGTGTGGTCTTGAAATAAGTCTCCTCAACCAACGATGATATCGAAAAATGTCTTGTGTTTTTTAACATGGAATTAACAGACTCCGAAAAATTGGTAGTTATATGTCCCCAACGTTTTCCCTCATCGAAGCATTGTACCCATTTTTGTTTGGGTAATTGATCAAGCCATTCAGCTGCACTTGGCTTATTTGCACAAATATCCCCAAGATGTCGCCAGTGCATCTTCTCCGTGTATGCGTAACCTGTAAATATTCAATCAATGTATTTATGTTATAAAATTTGATTGAAAGAAAATTATAACGAATAAATAAAATAGATTCTCACCAGCCAACATGAGTGGTTTCTTTAAATGTTAGCAGTTTGAGTTACCGCGAAGAAAGTTTTGTGCAATGTGGCGCATGCAAAAGAAATGGGATGTGTCCTGGACCCATAAGTTACTTGGGTTGTTGTAGGCACTTATAATTGAGGGGTGTCGGTCTGAAATAAGAGAAATGTTAATTTGCGGAGTAACATGTCTTCTCAAATTCTTTAGAAAAAAAACCTCAAGCTAAAGTTGTCTCCCCTTCTACAATGGCATAGACAATCGGGAAGATATGGTTAGTTCCATCTTGTGCGGTAGCTATCAACAATGTACCAATATACTTTCCGTAAAGTCATGTACCATCTACTTGTACTATGGGTTTGCAATATGCAAAACCATTAATGCATGGACCAAATGACCAAAAGACACGTTTAAACAATCTTTTATCTGATACTATTTCTCCCCCCTCATATAAGGATTCTGTTTGAGCAGCGACCACAGTCCCGGGAACACAAGATTGCAAAGCTCCAAAAAGTTTTGGCAGTTCGGCATATGATTCTTCCCAGTTTCCATGAATCATCTCCAATGCTCTTTGCTTTGCTAACCATGTCTTCTTGTAGGATGGGATATAATTCATGAGCGTTTTGATCTCTGCAATCAACGTCTTGATGGAGACAGTTGGGTTTGTTTTGACAATTGGTTGGATGATCTATGCTATGACGTGTTTGTCGAGTTGGAGATGATCTTGTCTGAGCATCGGCACGAGACATGTGTGATGACCTCTGATACTCTTGACAATCCATTTGTTATGCCTCCTTGAATTGTATGCGCCCAAGCTCCATGTACAACCATTTTCATGTAACTTGTAGACGAAGTTTAGTCTTCTCTGGTCAGAGTAAATTGTTCTGCAATCAAAATGATTTCTGATGTTGTATTTTTTGATTGCTCGAATACATTGTGCTTTGTCATCGAAGGCCATGCCAACCTCGAGTATACCGACTGGTGGTTGTACATTGTGTTGCTGATGAACAAAATGGTGTCGATCAATGTAGTGTGGTAGGTGATCAAAGTTCAAATCTACTGGACACCTAGGTTGCTGATATTGCAACGGAGGTGACGGAGGTGTCGTGGTTTGCCAACACCCTCGTCATCAGTTTGGTCATCGCTTTGGTGATTGGTGTGATCAAAGAACTGTTGATCCTCATCCTCAGTAAAATCATCCATGTTTTCATCATGAAATCGTATAATGGGATCTTCGTTAGCAATGGGATGTTCATCTCGGTTTGATGTTTGCGTTTGTGGTAGTTGTGAAGGTGGCGTAAAGGGGGATGAAGGATGGTTTTGTTGGTCAAAGGAGGTTTGTTGGCCATAAAAAAGGAATCGTTCTCGAATAATATTTGTGTGTATGAAGTATAAATGTCAAAAGGGTCTTGTGATTCAAGGTTGTTGTATGAAGATACTGGATTATTGAGATCTATGTTGTTGTACGGTCTGTTGTGGAGGCGGTAGTTGTAGTTGTGGACATGAGGGTTATGGAGATGATGTTTGTGGTTGAGGAATAAGCTCAGTAACAACATAGAATTCGGCAGAATTCAATTGTGGATTCAGGAGAATTGTTTCCATCGCGCCTCTAAGATCATCATTGTCGAATAGTTGAGCTGAAATAAAACGTGTCTGACCGAGATGAAATGAAATAGGGACACGAAATAACAATTAAGCAACTTGTTCAGTTGCTCGAGTAGGGAGACGATTGTTAATTTTTTGGATGAATTGTGTAAACGTAATAGAATGACTGGCGTAAAAAAATATTGGGGTCGTACATGTGTACGTCGATCCTTGAACTGGATCGTCTACAATGTGACCATTTTGGTAAATGATGGTCGCAATTTCTTTAGGTGGAGCCATGGTGGTGGAAATGGTGTGAGAGTTACGAATCGAGTTTTGTTTTGTGAGAAAATTTTTGTGTGTGATATGTTGTTGTCAAATGGTGATATTATATATAGGCTGAGAAAGTTTAGTACCAAAGTTAGATTGAAATGTTAGGTGGAAGAGTTAGATTGGAAGGTTAGGTAAGATAGTTAGATCGGAAGGTTAGGTGGGAGGGTTAGACAGCAAAGTTAGTTACGACGGTTAGGTAGGAGAGTTAGATAGGACATTAAGTGCATGTGAGTAAATTAGTGTACACATATGAGTGAACAGTATGAAACCTCACACATTAATATACATGACAGACTGTTTGTTTAATCATGATTGTTGACCACAGTGTTCCGTATCGCATGCCAAGGTCACATGGATTGTTCAGAAACATGTTAATGGGATAAACATACACATGTGAGTGAATAGTGTGCAATACCACACTTTAATGGGGTGTCAGTGCATGTGAGGGTTAGGTCTGACATTGCTCCATATCTCTGAAATGATGCATATGTAGACTATTATTACTGAAGTAAATTAAAAATAACAACTTCAAAGCATGCAACAACTACAACTAGATAATAAAGATGGAGAAAAACTTCAATGCAATACAACAACAAAATATATTAAATTATTCATTCTAATTTCATGGTATTCTCCAGCTTCGTTCCATGTCGGCCCAACTTAGGTCATTAACTTGAGTAGGTGATAATGAATTATGAACATCAACTTTAAGTTCCATACATATTACACTTCTCATATTGAGAAATGTATGAAACATGCATGAGACACCTTCTTCGTCAATAATTTGAATTGCCCTATATTGAACTTCACCATTTAATTGATATACAGGACAATGATACCAAAAGGCATTAATTATAGGCGTAACACCATTATCCATAATTGATGACTGTATTGCAATGATTATATTTGGCAACACTCAGCAATTTACACACGTCTCTAAAAAAAATAAATGTCGCACCAGTAAAACTGATATGACATGGACAACTCAATTTTTTTCACTCTGATAATTATAATGGACTTTTGTTCCATCAATTACCAGGGATAGATCACAGTTGAAATTGACAACACTCAGCAATTTACACACTTCTGCATATGTTTGTGTTTACTACGACGACCAAATTTGCAATACTAATGAGGGCACCACCTTCGTTAGTAACAACACAAAAACTTTCATGGTCGACAAGGTCATAACCTTTACACAATTGCTTGAACTTGTTCACCAAAAATTAAACATTGACCCAGAACAACATATCCAACATCTCCATTTTCGGTGCCCTATATTTGAGTCAGGACAACGTTATATGTACATATCTTTTATTCTGCGAGATGATGTTGATGTTCGACAAATGTTCAACATTTTTTACAACAACCCATCACTATCATTTGTGGAGTTATTTGCCATAATCTGTCACAATAATAACCCACCAGGCAACCAACATGGCTCAACCTCTAATCTTAAGGACTTCTCAGATGAATACGAGACTTGTTGGCTCAAAAACCATGATAGTGATACGGACTCCTCTTTCGGGCCCGAAGGAAGTAACCAGTCTCCATCCCACGAACCTATATTCAAACGGGATTGGTAATCTACAGATCATTCATGTCTAAGTTATTTCTTCTTTGAGATTTTCATGTAATGTCTTATGTCTGTCTTCAGTTATCACTTTACGTATTGAAATAACTTTTCCTTTAAATTTAAATTAGCAATTTTCAGTTTACCCACTTTTACTGCAGTAGTTGACATGGTAACATAACTGTCAAAATTCACAATACTTTGTCATTTACACTACACTGTTTTAAAAATTAAATGTTTCATCTACAAAACTGACATGAAATGGACAACTCATAATCTCTTTATTCACTTTGAAAATAATTATGGATGTTTGCTGCTTTAATTATAAGGAAAAAATCACAATCCAAATTGACAATACTCTGCAATTTGCACACGTCTTTAAAAATTAAATGTCTCACTTGCAAAACTGCCATGAAATGGACAGCTCATAATCTCTTTATTCACTCTTAAAATCATCATGAACGTCTGCTGCTTTAATTACATGGGAAAAATCACAGTCCAAATTAACAACACTCTGCATTATGAGTTGTCCATTTCATGTCAGTTTTACAGGTGATACATTTAATTTTTAGAGACGTGTGCAAAACTGACATGAGATGGACAACTCATAATCTCTTTGTTCACTCTGAAATTATAATGAACGTCTGCTACATCACTTACTAGGAAAAAAGAAACATTGGATTCCAATACACATCAACGTGACAGAATACTCATACAACTATAAATAACATAACACAGACACAATACAAATACATAATCTCATACAACATAATTTCACAAACCAAATTCAATCTTATTACTATGTCATTTTTGGGAGAAACAAGCAGTCAGACCATTACTAACTCCAGATTAGCTTTCATTTTTCCAAATGGATCAATCAGTCACAACCAAACTGGTGTTTATTTTCAAAGTCTCATTCCAACACCAATGCGAGTTCCTAACAACTGTTCTTTTGATACACTCAAGCGTAGAATGCACAACACCCTTCAACTAACCAACGATCAATTACTGGATGAAATCTACTACCGACAACCATTCATAGATGCAAGTCAACAATATTTTTTTCAATCTTTACAATTGAAAAATGATGATGATGTTTACACAATGTTAATGTGCAATGAGCAATACTCATGTGTTGGCCCTATAGAATTATTATGTACCATTATTAGAACACCGAATGCTATACTCAACCTGCTTCAATCAACCATCACTCCTACTCATGATGCAATTATGTATTACAACAGGAAGTGGAACATACCACGTCAAGGTGAGTTTTTGGGTTACTCCTTTAAGTAATCTAAATAGAAGAAGACATGTATTCTGCACAACATATTTCAGATCCTCATTAGTTTTGTTATATTTGCGTTGTAATTGTAATTTTCAATATGTTTCATTATTGTCGAGTATCATTTCAGTTACTATAATTTGAGTATCATTTCAGTTACTACTAACTAATTTTATTATTTTTTAATTACAAGAACATACAAAAATTAACAAAACATAAATTTAACTACACAATTACATATAACATAAATAAAAAAATATACTCTAATTTTATCCAATTTTTATATTTTTCTTTATATGTATATTTCTCTTTAAAAAAATTATAAAATAATATTACATAAATTAATTTAATAAATAATTTTAAAATCAATTAAAAATAATTTTATATAATATAATATTTAATTTTAATAAAATATAAACTTATTTATAAAAAGAAGGAAGAAGGGAAGTCGGGGTGCCAATACCCGACTTCCGTGAAAAGCTTCAAACAGATGTAGTTTGGGAAAATATTCCCAAACTAGTGTATATTAGGCATTTTTTGGAGAGAGAGAGTGTAGTATGGTAAAAAAAAACCCAGTCTAACTTTCCTGCCTTAACGTAGGATCTCAATCTTAACCGTTCTTTTAATATATATCAACAATTGAAAATGATGTCACCTGATCACTTTAAGTGATGACTTATGAACAAAGATAACAAACATGTGTGCTGGGTCAAAGTGAGGAAGAAACAAAAGTTAAAAACTTAAAATTAATATTAAAGCTTCCAATACATGTGTCAACATCTAAAACAAGATATTAATCTAACAACCCATGTAATTGGAACAAAGGTTTAACTTTGGCATCTTCACGTTAGAAGATTCGGATCTCAATCTCAACGGTTCTTTCAATATATATTAGTCATTATGAATGATGCTACATCATCACTTAAATAACAACAGAAACTCATAATAAAACTTATAATATATCATAGACTTAAAACAAAAATCAGATATATATTAAGAATCTAAAAATTATTTAAGCTTTTTTCCCATACTTAAGAAATTTAAGAGATTATATCCTGTAACTAATATTTTTGGTAACTTAACAGGAAGTCATCTGCACTTGTTTATGGTATTGTTTAGTTAGTCATACTTTGAGTAATATGCAACAATAACTTACAATTTAAATTCCAGTAAATATATGGAAACAATACATTAAACATTTGATTCAGCTGAAAATATAGCAGTGAGAGGTACAGCTGAGAAGCTCTCATCAAGCCACCATCTCAACCCCATCACTCTTACAAGAATCAGTTTCCATAGCTCTTCTCTGTACAGTCTTATAGGTGTACCTTTTGGACACCAAGAGAAAGACACACAGAACAAAAGCATTTATGACAGCTAGCATCCAATAAAACTTATCCAAACGGCTTGAATTTATGTCCTTTCCAATCCAACTTTTGCCAGTTTTCCCCGTGACATGTTCCACAATGATGATTAAAAAGCTACTTAAGAAAAATCCTACTCCAAGTACACTAAGATACAAGGCCATTCCTATGCTTCTCATTGAGTCAGGAACTTCGTCATAGAAATACTCTTGCAAGCCAACTAGAGAAAACGAATCTCCAACGCCTAGAATCAAGTATTGGGGTATCAACCACAACACACTCATAGTCTCATGTCCAACCATTAATCTTAATCTCTTTTTTTCTACTAAGGCAGCAACAACCATGAGTATGACTGATAATGTCATGCCAATGCCAATCCTCCTAAGGATGTTGATGCCTCTTTCATTACCCGTGACTTTCCTCAGAATTGGAACAACAATCCTATCATATATTGGGACAGCTATTAAGGTACCAACTGCTGCAACAGAGGCCATGGAAGCTGGTGGGATTTTGAAACTGTCGCTTATCTCTAAGTTGGTAGCGGCTGCTTGTTTAACAAAGAGTGTCTGGCCTTGTCCCACACATACTCCAATTGTTAATGAAGTTAGCCATATGGGAATTATATTTAGAACAAGTTTTGTTTCCTCCACTCTACTCACTGTTGCTAATCTCCATGGATTGTACTTCTGCTCAACACGTTTTTCTTCAATTATTGCAGCCTTGTCAAGAAACCTATTCATTTAATTGATTTGCATTACTTTCGATGAATGAATTTAATAGACATGCATTGTCAATATGAAAGTTTTTATACGGGCAACCAATCAAAAATCATGTTTCTATTAACTTTTAAGATAATTATTATAAAAATCAACAAACAAACTAATACGATTCATTCTGATTGTGATTAGATAAAAGTGTAAAAGAAGACCTTTACACCGACATCTTTCATTAAATTCTAATAATAAAAAAAATTGTCTCAATCAGACAAGGTAAATAGGCGATATATACCTGAGCCTGTTAGTGTGGCTCAGAAGCCTTCCTTGGGTCCTCTCTAACTCAGGGACCTCATGTAATAATGAAGGATTTGAAGGACAAGAAAGATTCCTTTTCCTTATTGCTGCAATTAAGACCTGAAAAATCGGTGTTAAAGGGTTTCCTTCTGCCCTCCTGTACCTGTAAAAAGGTTTTCCCACACAGAAAGCTACGACAGTGAGAGCCATAAGAATAGCGAGGATAAGAGTAGCAACTCCCCAGCTGACAAAATCTTGAACATAAACAATCACCGTTGCACCAAGCAGCAATGCAAAGCACAGTGCAAAGTTCCACCAGTTAAAGAAAGACATCTTCTTCTTCCTTTCTTCCAAGTGGTCATCATCAAATTGATCTGCTCCAAAGCTTTCCAAGCATGGTTTGTATCCTCCAGTACCAAAGGAGATGCAGTAAAGGGCAAGGAAGAAAACCACTTCATGAACCTTCCTAGGCTCTTGGCATATCTTAGTGTTGCAAGGCTTTAGACTTGGGATGAATTGAGACATGATCAACAGGCTTAATCCCTGGTTTGACATCATGAAATGAACCATATATATTTTCCATGACTAGAGTATATAATTATATAAACAAAAATTACAGCCTGAGGTGTGCCAAATTGATCAAACAATAGATATAATATGTGTAAAAGGATAAGTTACAAAGTTATAATAAAAGATGTAGAGCAATGAATAGGGGGGAAAAGTAGATTGATTTACCATAAGGTATACAAAGGAAGAAAACAGGACCATATAAAATCGACCAGTGTAAGCATCAGCAACAAATCCCCCAACCAGAGGCATAAGGGTTGTTGTTCCTGACCAGTAGTTCACATTCTTGCTTGCTGTACTGAGGTCTTCATGCATCACTTTAGTCAGGTACGAGATAAGATTACTGGCTATACTAAAGTAGCTTACCCTTTCACTAAATTCAATTGCTGTTCCAAATTGCAACAAAACCGCCAAGTTAATGTTGTGCTCATGTTAGTCAAACACATTTATTACACATTTTTATATATCTACTAGTCCAAAACCAAGAACATAACCAATAAAAGAATAAGAAATTTTTCCTGAAATTGTGCAGAGGATTAGACGGAAAAGAGGAATATTTTATTTTCTCTAGTTTTTGAATGCATCTTTGCTTTGAAGATCATTTCTATGCTAACACTTTTTTCGCTGAAAACTGGTTTCTAACTTTGATCCCTGAATTGTTCATATGGGTGGCCAATAAAAGTCCAAATCTTCTATGAGATCATTGAGCTGCCACTTGTCTTTTTGACATTCATGAACACCTTTTATTAATTTATGATGGAAATAAAGCGCTATAAAATGAACTACGAAGCAGTGTTGAAATTATTGTTTTACTTTTTTAAAACCATAGTTGCAAACTTGAAATGAAAATGTTGGTACATTAAACTAAGCTCATGTGAGCAGGTATCTTACTGAGGACAAAGAGGGAGGCTTTCCATACACCAGTGGAAGCACGGAGGGGAACTCTGCCTTTATAATCCACAGATGCATCATGCACCCATTTCTCTTCACTTTCTTCAATTCTGCCTTCATTTCTCTTCTCCATTTCTTGCTCCATCTTTACAAATGGAAAGTGCAAAGTAAAAGGGTCCTCGCTTGGGATGGAACGTTATATAGACATAGGAAAAAGGTTAATAGCTTGTCTATGCCTTTGGTTGGTACACTTGGTACACTTAAATGCATTTAGTTTTTTTATCAAGTTGTTAGTAATGTTAATTGTTACTCCATGTATATATAAATCCAATTATCTAATATATTAATATAATACAATTTGTGAATAATTTTTTTTTATATATATATATAGGTGGTGATTATAATCATTTTCATGATTTATAGAATATCGATATCCATTAAAGAAAGAGGATTCGCAGACACTTATTTTATGTGATACTCTATAAAAATTTAATTGAATTATGAATCATTTATATTCTATATTAATACATTAATTACATCAAATAACATTTAAATGAAATTATATTAATATGAATTTAAATTTAAAAATTTGGAAAAAAAATTGTTTTAGAGATTTTTTTAAGAAAATAACTCCAGCACATTTTCTTATCATAATAAAAGTCATGAATTAATTATTTCAGTACTCTAATTAAATTACTGAACTTTTTTTACATCTAATCTAATATAATAAAATTTGTAAATAACTTTTTTGTTCGGGTTCGGTACCCACGTCATGATCAGATAGTTGCTTTCGCTTGAAGTATACAATAGACGAGAGAGAGAGGAGTTCGTAAAACACGTGTCATAATGTGATATTTGTAAATGTTTGATTCGGTTAAGAACAGTATATATTATATATTAATACATTAAATATAAAAAATTAATTACATTAATTTATGAAAATTAATTATTATTTTAATGAAATTAAATTAATTAATTTAAATTTGCATTTGAAAATTTTGACAACAATTTCTTTTGAGAGTTTTTATAAAAAAAAAGGTAATTATATAACATTTTCTTATCATAATAAAAGTCATGAATTTATTGTAGTTAAATTACTGACCTATTTTGACATATTAAAAAAATTTTAAACACCCATTTGATTTTAAATTTAAACCTAAATTAAGTTGTCAAACATTGTATTTGTTTTCTCCCTCTCATAAATGCTCTTAATGTCAATTCTCACTTCACGCTTTAATCGTCACCAGAAAATTGAATGAAGATGATGTTTACAATTTTTTCTCTTAATTTGTTTTTCATAAGTTTTTTCCTCCTTCGTGGCAAGCAAAATTATAGGTCATAATCCATATATATTCTACGGTTGTTTTTTTATTTATTCATTTCAACAAAAAATTATTACAAGTCTTTCCCATTTTCTCCTTTAGCAAAATTATATTACAAAGTCTTCTTGCATACTCCTTTGGAAGATTCATCTTGATGCTCATATGAATATTCTTTGTAACTTAAATAGGAGAAGAGAGAACAACTCACTCGTCATAAATTCATATTTATTGTCAATGTTATTGCTATAGTTCTCACTTTCATATACCATATTTTTTTATACTTAAAGAATATTAATCAATCATTTTTTTTATTAATTTTGGTCATAAAGAATTTTAATTCATTTTTATGTTCTTTTATTTGTTTTTCCATGTAGAGCAAACATAAAAAAGAAAGAGCTACATTGTTATAGAACTGCATTTGCACCTTTGTAAGGGAGCATTCCTTACACATCCCTTTTGTATTACAAACTTTATGTTCTCTCTTATTATTACTATTTGGCTTACCCAAAAAAACATGTGAACAATATTTATATCAGCGAAAAATAATTATTCTTTAGCTAAGACGAAGTCACATGATATCTTTTAATGGTTGACTATTATGCAAGTTTGCTTACACGTATGAGTATGAATACATAGATTTTTTAAATAGAATGCAATAGTCAAGCTAAGAAGGGATGTCAAAATAAGGTAAGGGGTTGAAAAAATTATCAATCAACAATAATTTCAAAGACAATGATGAAATGATTTTTTTTTTATATTATTAGATGTGGATGATAGACACGGTATGTGCATTTAGATACCCATGGGGTAAGAACACAACTCACACGAGTATGAGTATGGATACAAAGATTTTTAAGAACACAACTCACACGGTATGAGTACAAATATTTTTAAAATTCCGAGCATAAAAATTCAATTATTTTATTTTATTTTTATGATGTCAATAATTTTTATACATTTTTATAATAATTAATAATAAAAAAAATTAAGATAATTAAGTTAGAGTAATTTATGCGGTTAGAATAATTTATTATGCATTTGTTATAAATATTTATTATACACATTTTTTTATAATTAAAAAAATATTTTAATGAGATATTAATTTAATTAATATCATTTTTATAATTACTACTATTTATTTATCATTTTTTTATATTAATTAAAATGCATGTAATCAACACGGGTATGTGTATTTAGTTACTCATGGGGTAATAAGGACACAATTTGTACAGGTATCAGTATGGATACATGGATTTTTTACAAGTGAAGCTATAAAAAAAATTAATTATTATTCATTTTATTTGTAAGATGTGAATAATTTTTTTACATTTTTTATAAGATGTTCATGGATATATATTTAAATTTAATTATAAAAAGGATATTATAATTTTAAAAAATTTGAATGACACATTGTTAACTCTTTGACAATTATATCAAATTTGTCACAAGTGGTAAAATACTTAGAAATATGAGTGTCAAATCCACAAGGACTTTATACTTAGATTAATGTAAATTCAATTTGCAAGCAAGAGATAAGACATTTAAAATAAAAGATAAGGAAAGATAGAAGATAAGATAAAGACTTAAAAGAAAAGATAAAAGATTTAAGGTAAAATGTTTGTGCAAGAATGCATGGGCATAAAATAATCATTTTATGTCTAGAATGACTTTCTTATGAAATTCTTTTTTTTTTTGTTATATTAGAAGTTATTCTCTTCTGAATCTCTAACCCCTAAACTTAATGCATGCATATTTACTTTGAATCTTATTTAAAAGTTATCCTCTCTCGAACGTCTAATCCCTAACAGAATATAAAGACAAATAATGCAAGATAATAGAATAGAAAAATATGAAAAAGAATCATGTTGCATTGATAAATATGAAGTACATCATACATTACTTTGACTTTTTAAGCTTGTCAGACCCTAACTAGTGGTTTATCTACTCATCCTCATGACCATTAACGACTTTACAACGAGAGGAGTGAAAGAAAGGAAGAAAATGATTTCCCTTACAGGTTCTGTGTGGTGTCCTTTGTGCTTGACTTGACTTCCTTTTTATAGTTTGTTGTAGTGGACTTGGGTCTTGACGCTAAAAATCTTTCTTTTTCATATATTTTTTATCTTTTTCTCTTTTAATTTATTTTTTTCATATTTGCAAGCCACAAATAATAAAAATATCAATTTTTATCATTTAAGTCAAAAATAACTATTAAATAAATATTTTTAATATATTTTTATTATAAAAAATAACTCATATTTAATATTTATCAAATATTAGTTTGATTAATATCATTTTTATAAATAATATTATTTATTTATTTATTAATTTTTCATATTAATTAAAATGTGAGAAATAGACACGGGTATGAGTGTAAATATAATAACATTTTAAAAGTATGAGTATAAAAACCAATACTATAATATCTTACCTGAATCTTACTCATTATTTGAATTTAAGTTTTAAATTAAAAATATAATTAAAAACAGTATTTCATGATTTTTTAAACTAGAATCTCTTACATATATATAATTTTTATTTATTTTTATTTTTACCTTACATAATTCATAATTATTTTTTATTTCTATCGTTCACTCATTGTATTCTAAAAATATATTTGTCATTAATACCTTTCTCTTTTTATTAATATGTTTTCTTTCTTCTTTTGAGCGATATTTTTAGTTTAAAAATATTTAATAAAAGAAACGATTAAATCTTATAAAAAGAAACCAATACTACTTCTAACTCCTGATCTTATAAATAAAAATAAAAATAAAAATATATTAATTTTTATTAGCAAAATGATGATTCGACCAAACAATCTCTTCTTTTTTCCTTTCATCAAATTTCAATCTTATATCTCCATATAAACATAATGCTTTAACTAGTACACGAAAGTGCATATCATGGTTCTTTTGTCTGTCAATAACTACAAGCATTGCACAGTGTATATACGAAGAAGTAGACCATTATCTTGCAATAATGAGTCAAGCTAGTATTTACAGTGAATTATCCCGTTAAATAATCATCCACTGTGATAGGAATGCTTAATTGTCTGGCAAATACAGCTCTTATATTTGTTTTGTATTATATTAATTGCATAAAAATGAATTTGAATTATAATTGAATATGTTTTGTTGTTTTGAATGCATGTAGTTATGCAACTTCTTTTTTATGTATAACATCACCATTTCCTATTAATCAGGGATAAAAGCATATTCAAATTCATTTAGAAGAAGCTCCTGTCTCTGACTCTGACACAGTAGATGCGCCCTACGTTCTTTCTCCAAATTGAATCAGATTCTTCTCTTAAATTTAAAGCACATGATGCACTCTTGCACCATATGGGGTCTAAATCATTTAATACGCATAGCCCGCATGTCAAAATCAAACACTTCACATAGAGCAATCACTGTCATTGATAAGTTAAACAGAAAAGAAAATTGATATCCAATGATTCAAGAAAAAAGAAAAAAAAAATGTTTTCTGTTTGGTTTCTGATAGAGTCCTGTAAACTATTCTACCACTTCTCCTAAAAAAATACCATTAAGGTTACCAATAAAAGATAAGGAATTTGGGAAAAGTGTGGTGGGTAACTAAAAGGTGAGAGTTTGGGAATTGGATTGGATGTGGGTTAGTGGATGACAGCACTATGACTTTGGATGGATAATAAAATTTGACTAAATAAATTTGAGTGGAGGGGAAACAAGAGCAAGTTAGCAAGGTCATAATTAGTTATACATGCATGACATTATAGATGAATGGAAAAACAAACACCAATTTGAATTAAGGGTGGACATAAATGGAGAATGAAACGTTGAGTTTTGGTTCTTGGGATGAAATCTGCGGGTGGAGATGGAGTCCGACAGTGAGAGTGCATATGTTCGTCCTATCAATTCCCAAAGTCCAAACAAGAATAATCAAAATTCATTTTTCGTCCCCCACAATCTTTAGTGTATGCATATATCATAATGTCAATCACACTAACAGTAATAGATAATAACCTCGAAAGAAAAACTTCAGTATGCAAATCATCTACGCTATTTTAGTACTTTTTTTTCCTATAACTAAAATTTGTAGTAATTAAATATTTTTAATATATATAAATTATATTATAATTAAAGTGTATAATAAATAGATATATTTCAGTACATAAATTATATTTTAGATTTATCATAAATAATTTAAATTGTGATATAATATTGTTTTTAATTATTAATAATTTTGAAACAAATGTTAAATTTTTATTTAAAAATAAAGATGATAGATCAAAAAGAAATAGATAATTAAGAGGATTCAGACTTAATATAAAAAGTAAAAAAAAGTCATATATATTCATATAATTTTTTAAGTGATTATATAACATTAAATTTTGATAACTGATGTTTGATTATATAATTTAGATGTAATCACAACAGTTTCATATGATATGTATTGTTTCTCATATAAAATTATTATTATTTATTTATTAATAAATATTAATTAATAATTTATTAATTTTTATTAGTGAAACATGATTCATCTCTCTTCTCCAAAATTATATGAGAAGCACTATATGCAATGTTAATAAGGTAAACCCAGATGAATTGTTCCAACTTAAGGGGGGAATTGGAAGATAGGTTGTGTTTTCCCATAGACCATTAAGAAGTTCTCCCACTTAAATAGTCAGCACCTCAGATTCAAAAATATTTTATTTTGAAATTTACATATTTAAAAACCAAAAACTTGAAGTCACGTTAAACGAACATAAACAGATAACATCAAGTCGAAGAGATAATAGCCAGGTGATCCATATGGTCATATTTTTTTATTTTATTTTATTTTATTACTCTAAGTTGGTTAAGCTAATAAGGTTACGTGATTGTTGGGATAAACAAAACACCAACGAAGACGACAGGGAAAGGAAAAATTGGAGAATTCTTAATCTCAAAAATTTTTCTATTGACCTTTAAAAGAAATCAATCAAACACATTTTTAAGATTTTTTTCAAATCAGATATTAGAAAATCAAACTAATCATATTTTCCAATTTTCAAAAATACGAAAACTACTTTTTTTAAAAATACAAAATATTTTATCAAATCAAATGTCACTTAATATTTGAATTAAAAAAATCATGCATTGTTATTTTCACCTTACATACCGGGAAATATAACATGAAGATATTAATATGCCTTCTTTAATTCGCCATAGTTACAAAAAATATATAAAAGAAAGAATTCCGACGAAGCTGAGAATTATAGCCTCATCATGTCAGAAAGAACACGGTACCCGATCCATTTGAGTTTCATTATTTCCATGACATTTCAGAAAACCTGATTATATATCTATTTTGTGACAAGAAAAGGGAACATGGTTCCTTCCGAAGCAGATGCCACGCATAAAGCTTTAACAGAGCCTGTTCTTTAACTAAAAATAACAGTGGATGTTAATTACAAGATATTTTATATTCCCAACCCTTTTTCTAAGTCTAGATTCCTTAATTATCAGCCTAAAGTGTAATCAATAATATAAACTACCTACGTTATCATAGAAACTACATCCATAATTATTTTAAGGTCACGGCCGGCCTGAGGGAAGCCCTACATTTAAAGGGAAATAAAATTGTCAAGTGGAATAAGGGCTCTAATTAACAACACTTATTGCTGCATCTCCTCTGTTAAATGTATTCTTAATAATGAAATTAGAGGAATCTAAGAAGAGATTATATGATAAAGTTTTACCAATGTGGTTCACACTTAATATTCTATTCTCGAATTAGTACTTAATTATAATGACTTTCTTATCATAATGTTGGCCAATTCCAACCTCGCCTTCTCGGATATGATTAACTAAGGGCTCTAATTAACAAATTATTCGAATGGGTTTTTTTTTTAAGAGGTTTACAATTATTTTGCGGCTATACTTACGTACTTGAATATTCGTAAATATATAATGTTTTAGATTGACATTTCATAGAGCCATATCTACCAATGGATTGGATTCTTCCAAATTATTGAATGTTAATTATATTTTAGTTATTATTTTATGGTTCTAGACAAAAGGAGCTGGTATGGTATCATTCTTGATACTTTATTAGAAAAAGAGAACCCATATTGTGAAAACATCTGCTACGGTGATTATTTATTTTTAAGTTCTATGGCATATATTCAAAGTGTTCACACAAATCCTCCTCAGTACAAAAAAAAAAAAAAGTGTTGAGAAAAACACTGATAGTATAGTAGATTATTCCACGCCTGGACAGTTTTTTTATGGTACGAGATCCACATATTTTTTTACATAAAACCTCTTTGTAGCTGTTTGACAGAACGTGTTTCACACGAATCGGAACAATTCAAGAATAGTAATTCCAAGATGAAAAAAAAATATGTTTATCTAAGCCTACCCAAAAAAAAAATGTGTTTGATAACTCAAGTTTTATTTTTCGTCTCAAAAAATTTTGGTTACTTTTCATCTTAAAATTTTATTAAAACCTACCAAATTTATAAAAAAAAGTATTATTAATATTATTAAAAAGCATATATTTAATAAATTATATAATTTCTAACGAAATTATATAATTTTTTTTATCAAAACATTTACTATAAATCTAATCCCTATTGCAAAACAATATTATGTCATTTCTTTTTCATTTTTTCTCCTAAAATTCATGCTTAAAATATTAATTTCAAAGAAAAATGCTACCCAGAAAATCCACCTTTGTAACTTTTTTTTTTTTGTCGTTTATAACTTATATATATGTCTCGCATTAATTGAACTTTATTGGGCCTTCATTTCTCAACCCATAAGAAATTAATTAGGAGTGATGCTAGCCCAGTTAGCTTTTTTTTTTTTTTACACAACTAGCCCGGTTAGCTTGTTACACGAAAGATCAACAATTTGGGACTGCTGCTTCCTGGCACTTCCCAAGCTTCAAGTTGCTTCCTGCATTTTTTTTTATATATTTTTTCAATCTTTTAGATTGATCATTCTCGGAGCCAAAAAGAGAATTAATTCTGAAAGACAAAAGAAAGTGCAGGAAAACAACTGAGAAGTGTAAGAAGCAATAGCCATAATTTGGATACGCTTATTTGAAGAAGAGGAAGGAAAGAAAAAAAAAAATTCTATTAAAGGACTTCAGAGTAAATGTTTTCTCTTTTTTTTTTTCTGAAAATAACTATTTTTTAGTAACTAAAGAAATTAGTCTAAGATGGCGAGTTTTTGGACTACTAATTCTCTCAAGAACAGACACTCCGTTTATATCAAAAACAAATTTTTTATTTCCACACATTTTATCAAATATTATCTATGTAGATAAAAAAAATTACCAACATTTTTACACATTAATGGAATCATTTTTAAAAAATTCTTCACCATTTTTACATATCAATTAATAAAAGAAAACTGCTTTCAAATAGTTGTCCAGTACTATAATGCACTCTGAAAGTGTTCACAAGAAAAACGAAAGCCCTCTCACAATATAATTATATGGAAGTTGTTCAGTACCGTATTTTTTTCAGAGTAGCTAGCAATATTATTCAGTTTATGAGAACTGTCAAATTTTTTTCTGGTTAATATATAGTTAAAAGAAATTTTAACAGCTAGTTAAGATATACTAATTAATGAAAAAATAATATCAGACAAACTCGCATTTTACAGATGATATTATTATTAAATGATTTATTTTATTTAATACTTTTTTTAATATATTGGTAATCAAGGACCTAAAAAAATTTAATTGAGGAACACTAAACACTATTAAATACTTTTAATACTTAAGAAGACAAATATTAGATAACGTGTGTTTTTAATATCATAAATATTTTTCAATGAATTTTAATGTCATAAGAATTCTGATTAACAATTACCTTTTTTCTTGATTCATTACCTATTGTATTTGTAATCAAGTACAAAATCAATCAATCAGAGTATAGGATGTGTTTAAAAAAGTATTAGGCTGAACATAATCCTCATTTTTCCGAATCTAATAGTATTACTACTTCTCTAATTGTAGTTTTGGAATGTGTAAGTGCACAAAGATTTATGGGTGTTTGAATTTTCATCCACACAACTCAAAGGTGAATACAATTATAAATGAGACGGTTAAGAGTTTTATAAACGTAATTTCACAACAGATTATTATAATCATTGTCATGGTAACAGTTTCATCATGATCTTTCATATTATGAAAAATTACAGATAAATGCAATCAATCTACAACAATTATGATTATGATCATGATACAGTCGTGGAGGCCACAAAAAAAACTTATCAAGTATGAAAAGTTTATGGTACTTATCTTGGGATAATATTATTACCTCACACAAGAAAGCTACTTTTCATAAACATAATTAATCCATATGTATCATCATCGTCGTCCATTATTTTTCTTTCTCGAACCTTTATTCATCAATTTCAATGGTGCACATCCTATATATGTGACATTATGTATACAAAATATATGTACCATTAGCATTTACATTATTTTATCATGGCCATCAAGCTGCATGCATGCTTCTATAGTTCTTATCACATTATTAGCATGGCTGGTTACCACCAAACTAACAGAGGGTAATCAACAAGAATCCCGATGATAAAATTACATAAATTTCAGTTTTTGAACTACCCCCACCATCACCCAAATGGAGAATAACAGAATCATTGTCGATGTTTCACAAAATTTCAGGAAAAAAAAAACAAGAAAAACAGCCAGTAATGTTCTTGTTCCGAATTCAACCCCAATGGTAGACTTAGACTCCAAGCAGAACTCATTTCGGGTAAACCTAGAGAGGATATTGGATTTTCAACACCAGAATCTCCAATGACTACGATCTTGAAGAGATAAGTCGTATTCATTGTCCACTATGTATGCCATGCTTCCACCACCCGAGACCTGCCCCATTGGAAAATGATTTTCCAAAATCAAGTACACATACATACATGCATGTCAACAATCACATCATCAAAAGATTCAAAACATAACAAAAGAGATAACGAGAGAGAAATTAAGATGAATTATTGTGACACTAGCAAGTGTAACTACCAAAACAATGGAAAAGATGATGAAGGGTACTAACCATATAAAAAGGTGGTGAAAGCAAAGTGGGGTGATGATGACGGATGAATGCAGTGATTGAAGATTCAAAGTTGGGCGAGAAAGAGAGAGAACAAAATGCACTTTGAAAGGCCGACAACGAGTTGGTGCAAACAGAATAAACGGACAAGCATTTTGAACTGCCATTCGTGTGGAATACATTACGCGAACCTCGGCACTGTTACTTTTCCATTTCCTTTAGGGTTTTTTTATCATGTGCACGTAAAAGTTAGAATAATGATGTTCCTTCCAATGTTTCTCTCCATCTCTCTTCTTCTCTTGCACTGCTCTGCCAATCACTTTTTTTTTTTTTTTATTTCTCACAACACATACACACCAATCATTTTTTTTCTTCTTCTAAATGTCATATTCTTAATAAAATTTGACTATACCAACATATCATTTCATTGATTTGAGTGATCCAGCTCTCGGTGAATTTTTTAATAGTGATCCGTCAACAGTCTAATGAATATTCATACTCGAAACCAATTTACGGTAATCCAAAAAAAATCTTGACTATAACGATAATTGTTTGAATTTATTAACATATAACAAAATTTATCGAATTTAAGGAAAAAATTGTGACCGGGAGCATTTCCAATGAGGGTGCTTACACAAATTGTTTAACTTTAAGCAACGCTACTTAACTTTTTTTTACTATAACATATGACATAGTGTTGCTAATATAAGTATGTTACTTATATAAATAATTGTTCTTTAACAAGTTTATATTATGAATAACATATTTTTAAACATTGTAAGATCCACAAAATTAAGTTAAACACTTATTTTAGCAACCTTAGTGTTAGAATGAATTCTTGTATAGAGTGTTTAAAGCTAAGATAAATTATAAGATCTATAAAATTAAGATAAATAATTCATTTAACCAACTTTGTATTGGAGATACTCATAGGTGAAATTAAGTGAAAAAGAATGAGAGAAAATTGAAAATAACCTCAAATCAAAAGGGTTATTTATTTGGGCTTTTGTTGTTTTTAAAGAAAAATTTTATTCTTTTCTTTTTCTTTATATCTTTTTCTATAACAGCGATGACTTATTTATATCGAAGAATCTAATTAGTCACTTTTAATGAGATATTTCTTCTTAATTATTTTTTTTCATTTATAAATTTGAATCCGAGACTTTTAAGAAATTCATAGTTGATTTTTCTTGGACCAACGTGGTGTTGGTCCTTTTTTTTATCCCCTACTATAATCATCTATTATTAGTTTTTTTTGAGTGAAAATTCATAAGAGGGTATTTTACCTTTTATTCTTACATAATAAATTAAAATATTCATTTTTAAGTGAGAAAAAAAATTCTCAAAATAAAATAGAGTTTATGCAGTGTTAATGTAAAGATTTTTACAATATTTATCAATTAAAAATCATCTTAAAAATAAATTTGTAAGTAATTATTAGAAAAGTCAATAATATTATATACATGATCATTTATTATGAAATAACAATATAAAAAAATTTACGCTGTTAGTGTATTTAAATTATATTATGTAGTTTCTCTTACATTGAGTATTTCATAATTTATTTTTAATTTTTATAATTATTATTACTTAAATTTAGACCATTTAAATTTGAATTTAAAAATCAATATTTATATTTTAACACATAATATCAAATTAATAAATTCATTCCATATTGTTTAGCGAACGTCATATAGTCATGTTGGAAAAGAAAAAACATCTTTTCTTTTATCAAATACAATTATTTTTTTCTTCTCTCTCCAGTTACATGTCTTTTTTTTATCATTAAATGAAATTACTTTACTGACTCACTTTAGAGGAGCTTTTATCAAGTTACCAATTATATTGATCTAAATTCTAATTCCAAATTAATAGGCATAGCAATGATATCTTAACTCAAATAATTTATATGTGCTTACTAACAAAATTAAATTTTCAACTCAATTTTTAAAAATATTTTTTCATTTATTAGTTACTGCATATTAAACTAATGAGTTTAAGTACAATAAAGCATTGAATTATTCTAAAAGAATAAATAAATACATAATCCTTTAATGACTGAATAGTTACATTAATTTAATCATACTGTAAAAATCAAATAAAAAATAATATGAAAACAAATTTTCAATTTAATCTTTTTTCCTAATATTTCTTTCTTAATTATTTCAACATTTCTCTCTCACATCATTAAAAATATTAATTGATTTCTTTTAGCCCTTACTCCACACCACAATGTGTGTGTTAATTTTTTGTTTCTCTTAAATAAAAGTGATTATTTTAGTTTCCTAATTTGGAAATATTTCACTTTGAATCCTTATTAGAGACGACTAGAATCATTGCAAATTAGAGACCAAAAAGTGAACTATTTCTAAAATATGGTGATTGAAAAATTATTTTTTTATTTGGGAGAAAAAAATAAATTGAAGATTAAAAACTAAATGATTTCCCCCTAAAACTAATTTAAATGGAACTTCAAAACATTAATTCCAATTCCTCCCTGTCCTGAAAGCAAATAGCCAGAGGATTGCTAATATTAGACTAGGCATTGTATTGTATATATAGACTGTTCTCCCACCCCACCAACATGGCAACCTTTGTTTTTTCTCTTCCATTATTTCACTCTCAGGTCCCTTGCCGAGTTGAATTTGTCACTTTCTGAACTTTAAACCAAAGCAACGGTCCTTTTCCACTTCCTCTCCAATCTTCATCAACCAGCTCAATTGAAAGTAACCGATGTTTTCATCGACCCTAAAAATAAACCTGCGCGTTAGGCGGCTTGATGAAAAAAAAAAAAGTTTAATTTTAAGGGTTTTAACAAGTCATAATCCTTTTTTAAGGGTTTTGATTAGTCAATAATTAATATTTGACTTTCAACTTATGAAATGTACATGAATCAAAATCTTGATTAAGATCTTAACTAGCAAAACAAGAATTATATAACCAATTTCGATTTGGTTATCAACCAATTAAATACAACTAGATAACTTAGCTTTCTTGAACACATATAAATACTTGCAAATAAAATATTTATTCTTTTTTTTTTTACCAATGGTTAACACAAGTAATAACCAATTTTGATTTGGTTATCAACCAACTAAATACAACTAACAAGAAAACTTAGCTTTCTTGAACACATAAATACTTGTAAAAGAAACATTTATTCACTTTTTTACCAACAATGATTAACACAAGTAATAACGGTTTATGTTCTTTAACCATGTGATTTAGGATTTGAATTCTTGCTAGTCCTTGGGTATGAAAAAAATATGTTTTGAAAATGAAATATTCATCTTGTATGCATTCACAGCAAATTAATACCATATTCAGGGAATAATCATAGCAAATTAATATCATGTTTAGGGGGGAAAAATATTTGTTCATTTTAATATTGAAGAAACCAAATTGTAGATATGGACTATTCATCCAATTAGATCAATGAAAGCAAATAAAAAGATGTAAAGAATCGCAAAGTCAGAAGAAAAAATAATGAAATAATTGAAAAGATAACTTGAAAATAAATTAATTAGAATTTAAATGGCAAATAGACAAAAATAATGGGCCAATTTAACCTAGTCTGACGAGTAACAGGCCCAGTCAGCCCAGCTCGCTTTCTATACTTTGGCCCACCGGACCTACTCATTTTACAGCTCTATGTCCAAGAGATCAAAACTAGCTGAGGGGATCATGAAGCATACATAACCAGGGAGGGACTCCAGTGACAAAGTTCCCCATTTTAGCCAATTGTCCTCTCTAAAGGCGTGTGTATAAGCAAGAAATTCCAATATTTCGCATATAAGTGTTGATGATCATGTACTTCACTTTTGAATATGAGTGTATATAAAAATAATAAAAAAGTGTAGATAATTGCCTACAGTGTTACGTAAGCACGATGTTATGTCTTTCTCTACAAAGTTTAAATATTTTTTTTCCAATAAAATATATTTTTGTGAGATTTTGTTAGTTATTACAAAATGTGTTTTGTTTTATTTTTTATCCTTAAAGTATTTTAAATAATATTTTTTCACTGTTTAAAATATTTTTATTATTCAAAAGTATCATCTAAAGGACTTTAAAAAACAAAATAAATATATTTTATAAGAATTAAAAAAAATTACAAGAATAAAAAAAATACTAAATGATGAAAAAGATATTGAAATCTTTTTTATGATGACATAACAAAATTGAATTAAATACCCCATCTCCTTTTGTTGGATAAGAAACTTTTAGCCGATTTCCTGTTCGGCTTTATTCCAATTAGCTACATAACATTTGCTCATCATATCTAAATATCTAATGGTCTATATTAATAGATCAATTTGTTTTGCCATTGTTCAATTCGTCATCAGTGTTAATGAAAAATGATAAACGTTAATCCAAGTTGTACAACTTTTTGGATATTGATCGGTTGATCACTCACTCACAGAAAATATTGGTTGTCTTTATTACAATGACTATTCTTGTCACTAATTGACCAATAGCAGTAAACCATTACGTGGATAAATAACTATGATTTGGATGGAGAGAGAATTGACTTAAAACGATTCCCTAGTAGGAACTGAGAAAAGTAATAATCAATAGAATATGATCATCAGAAGCAAAGCTGCCAACAACTAATTTTGTTCTTTTGCTAACTGGTTGAAAAATAGCAGATGGTCCCATGCTAAAAACAATTTCCAGAAGGTCTAATGTAGTTGTTTTTTAGTCTTAAGTATGTCCTGGCATTGGTGAGTCCTTTTATCCAACTCATCTAAACTTTTCGCAATAAAAAAAATTTTAACTTTTTAGCCATCTCATCATTTAACAGCCTCTTCAATGTGTATAACTCACTAAGCATGTTCCAATCTAATCTAACAACATTCACGGATGTATAGAACATCTTTTTTAATTTAGATGTGGATGAAATTATGTGTCTGATATTGACCTCAACCCCACTAGCTTTGGCTGCAAGCTGTACATGCCATGTGACTTCGGTCCAAAAGAAAATGCTTTCCATTACTATGATATGTAGTGTTGATGTTAACTGTTAAGCGTAAAGGATAGACAAAATAAGCATGCTTTTCCTTGATTTGATTTGTTGTTAATGTTAAGCGTGTAAGAATAGATGGATGTAGTTAACAAGTTACGCTTATCATGGTGTAATTGCTAGGATTGACGTCACTCTCAGTTAATGGAGCTAAAGCCCCAGTGGCCAATGTTTTATTGTTTCCTTTTTGTGTTGGTAGACTTTTCTATCATGAGTTTGAACCATTCAAATGAGATACAAACCTTTGATATTTTATCTTAAAACACGTTTTGCCTTGATTGGTGGGAGATTTTTGGAGAAAAAATAGATAACTCGTAATGCTGCAATGGAATATCAAGCATGGATGATGGATAGTATGTCTCTGTCAATGGACGTATATATAAACCAACACAGCACCAACCACTTGCCTGCAACTTTCTGAGTCATAACTAACATGACAATGGATACTTGTAAAACCTCTCCACATTTGCTGATACTTCTTTGCTTTGCTTCATTTCTCCAACTATGTCATTCAGCATCCCAACAAAAGGCAAATCTATATCATTGTTTTGTTTGCTATTCTGAGTTTTTTCCCCTATGTTTTTCTCTGGTTTTGAAATTCTTATGGTCCATGTTATTCTTGGCTTTAGCTAATGATTAAGGAGAAGAGTATGTGTCTTATTTTTTTATAACTATGTTCTGAATGCAGAGCTACATTATCTACACTGGCAATAGCATGAATGATGAGGCTTCTGCGTTGACTCTTTATTCAGACATGCTACAAGAAGTTGCAGACAGGTAATTACGTTATATAAAAAAAATATTTTAGACATCAAAATTCTGAATCAGATGGTTGATCAGTTCCAAAATTGTAGCAATCAATCAATTGAGAGTAAATCCGCTTAAAATTGACCTCGTGATAGAAGTATGATTTAATGTCACAATAACAAACTGGCCAAATATGTCACGACTCACGACAGAAATGATTCTAGTGTTAAAGATAGAGACTCTATAAAATTAAATTTGAATTTAAGTGCTTTCCTAAATTTCTAATGAAAAGGAAAATGAAAACTGAGTGTCTCATGTTCTGATTTTGACTCCAATTATTAGCTAAACAACTTGGTACATAAGAAAGCTCCATTTTCTTATTTGGTCATCGATACTAGGCTGTTGTATACGTGTTCATTATATTGCTGTTTTTGTTATAGCATTAGCACTCTGTCTCACTTATAGATTACCTGTTAAATAATACAATTAATAGAAGTGATAACTACAGTGTAACTACATTACGCCATACTTAATAGTGAAGCCTGTTTTTTCCTTGTATTTGTTGGGTAGGGAAAGGTTTTTAGAAAATAATAAAGCAGTGAGTCAAAAGTGGAAACCGCCTATCATTTTTCCTCCTTGTTTTCTTCATTAACAAAAGGAAAATTGAAAAGTAGCCAATGTAAAGTGTCATTATTTGAAGAGACTATAAAGAGAACTAAAAATGCAAGGTTAATTGGCTTCTTTGTCTTGACTTCTTTCTTGATTTGTACTCACAATTTCAGCAATGCTGAGCCCAAGTTAGTACAGCACCACTTCAAGCGTAGTTTCAGTGGCTTTGTTGCTATGCTAACAGAGGAGGAAGCCAATAGAATGGCTAGTATGCACACAAAACTATTCTATCTTTTATCCTCTTCGAACCTCACATGTCTTTTCTTCTTGGATTCACACATTTGCCAACCAAGAACACTCTCAATGCAGGACATGATAGAGTTGTAGCAGTCTTTCCTAATAAAAAGAAGCAACTCCATACAACAAGGTCATGGGATTTTATTGGCTTTCCACTACAAGCAAATAGAGCACCAGCTGAAAGTGATGTCATCATTGCAGTATTTGACTCTGGAATCTGGCCAGAATCTGAGAGCTTCAATGACAAAGGTTTCGGTCCACCACCTAGTAAATGGAAAGGCACCTGCCAAACTTCTAAAAATTTCACATGCAATAAGTATGTAGTTAGTTGTAAACTTGTAGTCTAGTCCATACACAATTACGCAGATATCATTCAAAATATTTAGAGGCACACAAAAAACGTACACTATTATTAACAGTTGTTGCTATGTTCTTTGTAGTAAAATCATTGGGGCTAAGATTTACAAAGTAGATGGATTTTTTAGCAAGGATGATCCAAAATCTGTGAGGGATATAGATGGTCATGGCACTCATGTAGCATCAACAGCGGCTGGGAATCCAGTTAGCACAGCTAGCATGTTAGGCCTTGGTCAGGGAACATCAAGAGGTGGCGTGACAAAAGCACGCATTGCTGTGTACAAAGTGTGTTGGTTTGATGGTTGTACTGATGCAGACATACTTGCTGCATTTGATGATGCAATTGCAGATGGGGTTGACATAATAACAGTTTCTCTTGGAGGGTTCAGTGATGAAAACTACTTTAGAGATGGAATAGCCATTGGAGCATTTCATGCTGTGAGAAATGGAGTATTGACAGTAACTTCAGCTGGAAACAGTGGTCCAAGACCTTCCTCCCTGTCCAACTTTTCACCTTGGTCAATTAGTGTGGCTGCTAGTACCATAGACAGGAAGTTTGTTACCAAGGTTGAATTAGGTAACAAAATCACCTATGAGGTAAATTACCTTCTCTATCCTATCTGATGATATGAATATTGACTTAAAATACTGTCTTTTTATATTATCAATCAATAAAACATCATTATTTGTATAATTTTTAAGAGAGTCATTATAAAAATTAACAAACTTTCTATACATTTTATATTGTTAATTATTCAGAAATGATCATTAGTATAAATTTTAAGATATTTATCACAAAAGGTAGCAAATTTACCATAAACAATAACTTGTTATCAGATGATAATGTAAAAAAATATTTACACAGTCATACATATATTATCTATTCTATAAATTATAACATCACAAAAAATTCAATTTCTCCGTTCCATGTTTAGGGTACCTCAATAAATACATTTGATCTCAAGGGAGAATTGTATCCTATAATTTATGGTGGAGATGCACCAAACAAAGGCGAAGGCATAGATGGATCATCATCAAGGTAACATCATGGCCCTGATATCCTTCAACATGTATAACATCATGTCCTAACAAACAATTATACAAGTGCTAATAGTGCTGTGAGTTCCAATTCCAAACTATGCTCTAAAATACTCTTAATTTGTTAATGTAAACTGTTTCCTAAGTGCAGGTATTGCTCCAGCGGTTCGTTGGACAAAAAATTAGTTAAGGGTAAAATTGTTCTCTGTGAGAGCAGAAGCAAAGCACTAGGCCCTTTCGATGCTGGTGCTGTTGGGGCATTGATACAAGGACAAGGTTTTAGAGATCTTCCTCCCTCTCTTCCATTGCCTGGATCTTACCTTGCCTTGCAGGATGGTGCCTCTGTATATGACTACATAAACTCTACAAGGTATCAACTAAAGATGCCACTTACATTAACCAAGAGTGTAGAGAACCATATATACTTGCCTAATATGGATTTTTTTTTCTTTTTCTTTTTCTTACAGGACTCCAATTGCAACCATATTTAAGACTGATGAGACAAAAGATACAATAGCTCCTGTTGTGGCTTCTTTCTCTTCAAGGGGTCCAAACATTGTTACACCTGAAATTCTCAAGGTACCTTAATTAGTTTTTCTATACTGAATTAAATTTATCTTTATCTAGCATTTTGGATAAACTACTGTATAGTCCCATACCACCACATATCTATGGTCCTCGACAATCTCCAAAGGGTGCATGGTCTTTTTTTTTTTTTTTTTTTATCTGTGAGAATTAAAAGACAGTGTTAAGAGATTTTCAATAATTCACACACCTTACTCTACCAACTGAGCTAGATCCCCTTGACCAAAGGATACATAGTCAAGTTTTTTAATTTACAAGAAAGAGTTAATAAAACTCAGTCAAATATCAGATAGAGATTGACTAGAACTATAGACATGTAATGGCCCATACAGTAATTTCTCAGCATTCTGGTGATATTATCTTTCCTAAATCTTTTTTTCTTCTTTTTTTAACATTTTGTAGCCGGATTTAGTGGCTCCCGGAGTTTCCATTCTAGCTAGTTGGTCTCCAGCTTCCCCTCCTTCTGACATTGAAGGTGACAACAGAACATTGAATTTCAATATTATCTCAGGAACTTCAATGGCTTGTCCACATGTTTCTGGGGCCGCAGCGTATGTTAAATCATTTCATCCAACATGGTCTCCTGCTGCTATTCGTTCAGCTCTAATGACAACAGGTGATAATAGAAATGAAATAAGCGATGAGTGAATGCACATCTGAATTAGTATTTGAATTTGGAATCATACTCTTAGCTAACTCTTTGTGCACATTGCAGCTAAACAACTTAGTCCCAAGACCCATCTTCTGGCAGAATTTGCATACGGCGCAGGCCAAATTGATCCTTCCAAGGCTGTGTACCCTGGTTTAGTATATGATGCTGGTGAAATAGACTATGTAAGATTTTTATGTGGACAAGGGTATAGTACAAGGACTTTACAACTCATCACAGGAGATAACAGTAGCTGCCCTGAAACAAAGAATGGTTCAGCAAGGGATCTAAACTATGCTTCATTTGCACTCTTTGTCCCACCCTACAACTCCAATAGTGTAAGTGGCAGTTTTAACAGGACTGTTACAAATGTTGGGTCACCAAAGTCAACATATAAAGCTACTGTGACTTCTCCCAAGGGACTGAAAATTGAGGTGAACCCCAGTGTTCTACCATTCACTTCTCTTAACCAAAAGCAAACATTTGTGCTCACAATTACGGGAAAACTAGAAGGACCTATAGTTTCAGGCTCTTTGGTTTGGGATGATGGTAAGTACCAAGTGAGGAGCCCCATTGTTGTGTTCAATACAGCATAATGGCTAAGGTTAATCCATTAAATAACTTGAAGCAAAAATGGCTGCTCTCATTTTATTGATAATGTAATATTGAAATTTGAAAGTATTCTAAGTGGCAAGAGTTGAGTGAGGCATTAAAGTTGATACCTGATAGACAAGTTATCTTAACACTTCACAAGTTCTAATAACTCATCTACACGTTCATTAAGCAATATGGTCTTGAACACATACGCAAGATGATGACGGTTTAGGATTCTCATTTTAAAAGGTCCTATAACTTTTAAAAATTTGAAAAAAAAATTATTAACTTTGGTGAATTTTTTAATATATAAGAGTTTCGTGTATTATTCTTTTTTTATTGAATTGATAAATTTATGAAATTTTTTATCAATGAATTATTTATGAAATAGGTTTCCGTTCCTTAGGAATCTCTTTTTTAATTTTTGTTTTGGTCCCAAAAATGTCTGAAACGACATTGTCATTATGTTTAGACGGTATGTATCACCCCTGACAAGATAAACTGATTTGGTGGTTAAAAAAAGATTTAATAAAACCTCTCCAACTTTATATTGTTTTATAATTTATACAATCTTTGTTACGTATTCCAATTTTAATAATTCGTTCTTCCCGTATCCATTACTGTAGCTTGACATCAGTAAAGGGGAAACACATTATATGCTACATTTTTAACAGATAAGCATATGCTACTTTTTTTTTAACAATAACTAAAGATACATAAACACATGGGTAGAACCTATACAATAGGACACCAAAAAGATGTGGTTTCCATATTTTAATGGTCTGTAAAAGAAACAAAACTAATAGAGGAAAAAATATGTAACGACAACTATTTCTACTAGATGGTTAATCCTGGCATAGCAACAACTTAATCAATATTTCGGAGACAGTGAAAATCAAGGAATTTAACTAGTCCACTCTCCTTTAAAGTTTCATTTTCATGATTCCAGATATCAAATATCCAAGGTCATTTTTTTAATTATATGTTAATGTGTGAAAAAAACAAAACACTTTTTAAAATAATCACTAATATAAATTACTAACAATTTATTTATTTTCTAACTAGTTTATAGATCCCTTGACTTGAGCTAAAATAAATTAACTTTGGTCTGCATATCCAATTAAGTTTTAACGAAGGGGGATTCCATCACATGACTCAAATTAATTATTCTCTTTATCGTTTTCTTTCTTTGTTTCTCCATTCACCACTCATATGTAAGAGGGAGAAAGTTTCTTATTTTATAGCAAGCTATATTTTATTTAGGAGACAAAGGAAGGGAATATAAAATAAACTGAGTGATTTCATTCCACAATCCATACCAAACTCCCAAAACAATTCAGCATTCAGGATTCTCTCCAAAATCACGTGGGAGATGGTGAATCTTCCCTTTATTATAGACTCCCCAGTCACCACGCATTCACGCAATAAGTCTTCTCTATTCATGAACACCATGTAGGTATCTTCTTAGATGAAAAATGTTTGATAGATATTTAATATATGTTATTCAACATCTAGAGATGAAGTAAAAAAAAATATAAGTATGGTAAAATTTATGATGTGATAAGAAGAGAAAGATAAAGAGAAATAAGAAATATTAATGAGATGTTCAAAATATAAATATGATTTGTATCTCATTACTCTTGTTAGATATCTTCATTCCAGCATAAACACCTAACCTATCCTTCTTTTGGTAACTAGTAAGTTAATTGTAGTGCTTGTTGTAAGTATTCCCGCTATGTAGCCAGTCGTTTGAAGTGTTCTTTAGCATATTCAAGGAAGAAGCTAGAGAGCATCCACTAAGAGGAACAGATTCTTTACCCACTTGGTTAATATGAACCTATTTCTTTCCGTCTAAAACTAAAATGTGGCAGAGTTTTTGTGTTGAACAGAATTTGATTATTTGAAGAAAAAAACTATGATTAAACCAATAATCTCATCTATGATCCACATTACAGTGACTGAATTAATGATTTAAGTGTTAGATTTCTACTTTATAGTATGCTAATTATGAATATGTTCAACAAAGCAAGTTGAAAATTAGCTGGAAGCTAAAAGTTAGAAATTGATAATTGGAAATTGAAAAATTAGCTTAATAAAATATACATGTTTGGCAAAATTAATTGTTGAAATAGTTGAAAAATGTAAAATAGTAAAAAAAGAATAAAATCATGATTTATTTAAAAATGATAGCTAGGAAATTGAATAAATACATTGAGGATAAAAATAGAAAAATATCAAAAGTTGAAAGCTAACATTTTAAAAAAGTTACTTCAAGTGTCTTATTATAATTAGGCAAAACTGTAAATTTGGTCCCCCTAATTGTCTCCAATTTCGATTATGGTTCAACTTTAAAATTATTCATGTATTTAGTCCTTCTTTTATATTCAATCACGCAATTTTTGGTCTTCCAGTCCAAATTTGGATGTTGACCGTTACAAACAAACATTGTCTGCTATGTATCACATTCTAATTCGTCCGTTAATGGGTGTGTCATTTTAACCGAGTGTGGTAAAAAAAAAATTTTACAACAACAACTACATCACAACACAAACACAACCTCCTCGCTCTTCCAATGTCGTCTTCTCAAATCTAATTATCTAAGCGTTGCTGCTATACTGTCAGGTTTCACTACTGCTTCATTCAAAAAACAACAGCGTTTTGGGTAGGGTTGTTGTATTCCATTAGACATGCGCCCAAGAGTAAATTACTCGTTCCCTGAGGAGGTGTTGGAGCACGTGTTCTCCTTCATCGACTATGACAAGGACCGAGGCTCGATCTCTCTCATCTGCAAGTCCTAGTACAAGATTAAGCACTAGTGCCGTCGAAGAATCTTCGTCCAAAAACTGCTACACCGTCTCTCCGGCCACCGTCGTCAACCGCTTCCCCAAGGTTAGATCCATCGCCATCAAGGGGAAGTCGCACTTCGCCAACTTCAATTTGGTCCCCGAGGGTTGGGGCGCTTATGTGGGCCATTGGATCACGACCATGGTCGCTGCCTACCCCTGGCTTCAAGAGATCAGGCTCAAGAGGATGGTTATCTCCAACGAATGCTTGGAACTCATTGTCAAATTGTTTAAGAACATCCAGGTCTTGGTTTTCACCTCTTGCGAGGGTTTCACCACTAATGGACTTGCTGTCATTGCCGCCAATTGCAAGTTTCACCACTCATTCTTTTGTTTATTTCTTTTCCCTTTTGGAATTGAAATGTTAATTTTTTGTGTTCTAATAAGGTTTTAGGGTTAGGGTAAAATTTTTTTACTACACTTGGTTAAAATGACGCACCCATTAACGGACGAATCAGAATGTGACACATGACAGTCAACGTTCGTTTGTAATGGTCGACGTCTAAATCTGGGTTAGGAAACCAAAGTTGCATGATTGGATATAAAAAGGATGATTAAATGCGTGAATAATTTTAAAGGAAAACCAAAATCAAAATTGAAGACAACTAGAGAGATTAAATTTATAATTTTACCTTATAATTAATATCTCATTTGAGATCAAGTTATTCTAGAAATAATTTTCAAAGAGTTACTATTCATCCTAACCATTGATTTTCTTGAAATCTAATGGTTAAGATTAACTACTTATTACAACTATTAAATATTAAAAAAATAATGATAAAGATAAGAAATAACTCTAAAATTCCCCTCCTTTTATATTTATATATATATATATATATATATATATATATATATATATATATATATATATATATATATATATATATATATATGAATGATTTGATTGATTTCATGTTCATTTTCAATCACTGCGATTAGTCTTTGAGGTATGGTTATGATTATGACTTATATAATACAAAGCTCCAAGGTTATCTTTTCAGGTTCCAATCAAAGAAGCAGCTAACAAGCACAAATGAGAGCAATACCTCAAAGCTTGCTTAAGTTCAAGTCATCACAATCTTCCTAATGTTTCTAAAAATAAAACAAAACTCAATAATAAAAAAAATCCAAGAACATAATAAAACATTGTGGCACTGGTACAAACAAATTCAGAAAAATGTTATTTATTAGCTTATATCTAAAGCAGAATGTCCCAATTGATGAACTCGAGGGAAGTTGTAGAACCCTTGCATGATTGCGACGATGTCTGAAGGTGTGCGAAGATGTGCGGAGGGGTCCGGCTCTGATGCCGATGGTAGCGGTTTTGATGTGTTGCGCGATAGAGTGACATAAGTTTTAGGTTTTGAGATGTTGTGCAGCTAACTGGGAGAGGAATACGCGCTGTTTTAAGCTGAATGAGGGAGGAAGTTTTTAGGTTTTAATTTTGTTAATTTTAAAAAATTAAAAAATAAATTTAGTGGTTTTAACCCACTGAACCCTTATTTTGATTATAGTGAGCTAAGTCATTGTAATATTTATCATATTACTGTCCAAAAAATTTATATTTAAAAATTATAGATGGATGAGATGATTCAGACATGTATTTGTCTGGTGGTGAATCATAACAGTAGATGAAAATGGACATCTTACATGTCATTTCAATAAATCAGATTTAATCCAAGGGTCCAGATTCGTTAATAGTAGTATATCGAAATCAAATCCATAACCAAAATTTAGTAAAGTACTTATCATCATTATATATATATATATATATATATATATATATATATTGATTGGTTATGTAATATTTGTCACATGCATTAATATAGTTTGAGTTTGAGCACAAAATGGAATTATCTTGTGTGCTATAATTTCATAAAAATCATACTATCCCCATGAAATGTTTATTTATTTCCTAAATCACGGCAGTCATACTGAAAATAAAGGGATTATATGTATATCCTATTTATTTTTTGAACTAACTTGGTTTTAGCATTATAGTCTGCAGCTCGCTTATTTGGATCTTCAATTTCTTCAGAGAATCTAATTTCTGTTTGGCAAACAAGTAAGTCAACAATTTCATTGTAGAGGGATATCCAGCTTCTCAGATGCTTACTCAGGTCTTGATTTTGGCTGTTTTTGTTTCACTTGGGTCTGTTTCATCAAGACTTCAACTATATTACTGTTTTGAGATTTTCTTTATTTTTTTCTAGTTATTTGAGAAGTATTGTTGAAGAAAATGTTTCATCCGATGAACAGAAAGCAAGAATATCCAAGAACCTTGGGTGAAACCAGAATATCCGGTTAACAAAATGCAACCTCAACTAGGATTCTATGAAATTTTGGTTGACATGGAACTTGTTCTCTTCTTAGTCTAGTTTAGTTAACATCAAATTATGTTACAAACTATTATATTTTTTCATCTTCATATTTTGTTATGACCTTATAAATCTGATGTTCACCTTGGAATCATTTAAAAATCTACCTTAAAAGCTTTTTTTATCTTTTTAATATCTTTTTCCAGAATAGAATGTTTTGCATCTTAGCTAGATGGGAGTTGTCCTGTTGATTAAATACAAAAAGTAGTTGTTTGTGTTTTATACTTTCATATTATACTTTTATTATGTTAACCATGGAATAATTAATATTATGAGATTATATGTAATGTGATATTGTAATGGAAAAAAATATATTTTTTATAAATTGATTCTGTATGGTTCATTTTAAAAAAGACAAAATATTAAAAGATTGCAAAAGAAATCAACTCCTCTGGTAAGATCTTTTTATGTAGTAATTAATGAGTTCAATTACATAGCGACAAAGCTCTTTTGGTCTTCTAGCAAATAGTATTCGTTTCCCTCCTTGACTTGGGAAGATAAGACTGATTTTTCCTTGTCTGAAAGAGATTTCATTTTCAATTCTTTTCAAATTGATGGAATGCACGCATGTGCAAATCACTTGGTTGGGGTAATTTCCTGGCAAAATTAGGTATGTATCGTATAACAGTGGAATATTCCACATTTCCACTTTTCTTTATACATTTCTTTTTTCAGGCATTTCAAACATGGTTAAAAATCAAATATGAATTCTCTTTATTTCATTAGGTAAATCTTATGACTTCTTTGGCGCGTAACCTTTTTTCTCTCAGGTATTTTGCTTTCTGCTATTTCTTTTAATTAATAAATAGAAAACTATAAGAAACCCTCTGAGCATTCAGATGAAAAGCGAGAAGTTAACTCAGGCATTTGCTCTTCTATTACCTTATGTTTGGACGAGGAATTTTAAAATTTTAAAGAATTAAAAATTTAAAATTTGAATTGTTTTGATTTTAAATTTTTAATTTTTTAAATGTTTTATTTAGATAAATCAATTCAAATTTCTTTCCTTTTAAATTCTTTGTTTGGATAGGACAATTTAATTTCTTTCATATACAAAATTTTAATTTTATATTTTAAATAAATGAAATTTTAATATTAAACTTTATAGAAAATAAACACAATCTAATTTTGAAATATTAATTAAAAAATATTTTCAATTTTTAATAATTTATAAATATAAAATATTGATAATTTTTACTAGGGTTATTTTATTTGACCACAACCAGTGATGTTTTTAAACTGACATCAATTAAGGCTATTTTTCGGTCGACATCAAATAGAATTATTTTGTCAAAGTACACTGGGAACATTGTCACTTGACATCAACTAGGGCTATATTTTTTGCTAAGTTGGTTGAATCTATTTTTCAACCGATGTTGACTAGATTTTTTTTACTAACATCAACTAGGGTTTTTTTGGCCAACATCGGCTAAGGTCTTTTCGAACGACATTGACCAAGGCTATTTTTGGCCAACGTCGGCCTAAAAAATTCTAGTATGCGTTGACAAAAAAATCTACCAAATATAAGCTAAAAAATAGCTTAGTCGATGCCGATCGATAGAACCTATCCGATGTCGGTCGAAAAACATCATTGGTCAACATTAGCCAAAAAATCCCTAGTCGAAGTTGGCTAAAAAAATAGCCATGATCAATGTCGGACAAAAAATCCTACCCAACATCGGATATAAAATAGTCTTGGCTGATGTTGGCTAAAAAATTGTTCTGACCGATGTCGACCGAAAAAACTCTAGTGGATGTCGACCGTAAGAAACTAGTCGATGTCAACTAAAAATAGTCATGTCTGATGTTGGTAAAAAATACCTAGTTGGTGTTAGCAGAAAAAACTATAGCCAACATTAACCAAAAAACCTAGCTAATGTGGTTAAGAAATAGCTCTGGCTAATGTCAGCCAGAAAATCCTAGTCGATGTCAGCAAAAAAATCCTAACCGACATCGGCTAAGAAAATCTAGTTGACATCAGCCAAAACACCCTAGTTAACATCGGCTAAAAAATAACCTTAACTGATATTGGCTAAAAATAGTTTAGGCTGATGTTGACTGGAAAAACCTAGTTGACGTCAGCTGAAAAACCCTAACACGTGTTTACTCAAAAGTTAGTCATGATCGATGTCAGTAGAAAAAATCTAGCCAACGTTGGCAAAAAAAAATCATTGATCAACATCAACTGAAAAAACCTAGATGACAACGGCCAAAAAAATCCTTGGCCGATATTAGCAAAAATTTATCATGAGTGACGTCAGTGAAAAAATAACCCTAACCAACATCATCTAAAAAAAAATTTAGTCGATATCGGCAAAAAATAGCTTTGGTTGACATCATACAAAAAAAATTTTGACCGGAAAAACCTCGGCCAACGTCAGGGAAAAACAATTTATGTCGATATCGGCCTTAAAAACTTTGGTCATCCGTAGTTGTGAGTGTTGAGCGAAAAAAGGTCGCGAGCAAGAACGTGAGTTAGAGTAAACATCTCCGAAAAAAGAATTTCAAATTTTATATTTTTTGAGAGAATTTGAAATCTCATTATTTTAGTCAATCAAAATTATTCATCAAAATACCAAAAATTCAATCTCTTTTCAAATACTCTATCCAAACAAGCTATTTTATCATAAATCATTTTAAATTCCTTAAAAAAATGAATTATCTTATTGAATTATTCCATCTAAACACAAGGATGTAGTACATGTTTAGAAACTCATAACATCATGTCAATTTGGCCTAAAAATATGAATACTAACTATTATTTTTAATCCTCTATTCATTTTTTAAAAAAACTTTTAATCCTCTAAAAAACTATTAACTTTTAATTAAACGTGAAAAATTACATTAATAACACACATCCAAACATGCAACTAATAGTATAAATGAATAAATACATCTAATTAATCACAATATTGCATTAAATGCATGTAATCTACAACAAGGAAACGCATAAATGCAGTGATTCCTCTATTCTTTATATATAAGACTCAAATATCTTATTCATCAATATTAATAAAAATGATTAGTTTAATTAATAGTATTAAATTTATCTTAAATTTATAAAAAAAATTTAAAATTATCATTATGATTAATATTTCTCTCTTCTAATAATTTGTCAATACATTTTATTTCTTCTTTTAATAAGATATATTTTTAATCTAAAAATAATTAATATAAGATGATGCAATTAATATTATAAATTGCATCATATAAATAGAAACTAATAATATTATTTTAAACTTAATAATTCTTATAATCAGGAAGAAATTGAGTATAAAGGAATAAATACATCTAATCACATTAAATACATGCAATAATCTACGACAACGAAAAGGACAGCTGTGAAAGTCTTGTAACGTGCTTTAGAAGTTTGATCTAGAAAATGAAATATTGGAAAAGAAATACTATTACAATTTACATTGAGGAAAGGTTAATTTTTGGGTGCTGATCCTACAGCACCTCCAAGAAAGAGATTTCTCTTATTTGTCGATACATAAAAGGGTACATATCCCAATTCGTTAGGTAATTGGTATGGTGTTAAGGATTTTCATCGCTGTTTTTATTTGGTGCCGAGGATATATATGCATATCAGATTTTCTTAGTACCACATTAATGCTAATTTTTTTTAATCTTATAATGAAATTCATTTTGCTTATAAAAGAGTTTAAATGTTACATGTTATTTATGAAAATATAATGAGACTCCTTGAATAATTTATCGGTAAATTACACATTTGTACACTACTGATTAAAACCAAAAGTTTGTATATGCACCATGAATCTCCAAAATATTCTTCTTCCAAATTATACTAATACCTTGGAAAGTTGCAAGTGACTTCAATATCAATTATTACTAGTACGTGAAAATTCAAAGAAATTAAGCAAAAGCACCTTGAATTTCAATGTCACCTTCCTAGACGGTAACGAAATTTCGATCATAGAAGAAGACCCGTTTTGAACCCCGCGTGTGACATCAAACACGTGGCGTTTTGACTATCACCACAATTCCACTATTCTAGAAATTCTTTGCAGTTTCATTCACTTCAATAGGACAAAGGAATCAGAATGTACATTCCCCATTCTATAAAAAACTAAACCAACATTCAAGTGTTCATTAATAATTTTGTTCCCAAGTTTTCTTCTGCTCCCTCACTTCTTTCGTGTCTACTTATTATAACTTGTTCTTTTTTTCTCTTTTCTGCTCTTTATTAGCTTGTGGTCATTGAAGAACGTTCAGAAAGAAAGAAAAATGCTGACCCAAATGTTGTTTATGCTATTCTTTGCTTGTCTCCTAATAATTGCTCCCATTTTATCTCCCAACCCAAATGGTGTGGAAGCTATACTCAGGTTCTAACCATCCATAAAGGTGAATCTCTCTATCAATATATGTGTGTGTGTGCTTGCATATACATATGTTTAACACAAAAATGCATGTTGATTAATACATGTAGGGTACACAAAGCATCAAGTTTATTCCACTCTGGGGCTCATGTGCAAATGCTTTGATGGTAAAGGTGGCGAATGTAGAAGCACATGGGAGGATGATGCTTGCTCCAACCTCGTGTGCAATCCGTGGAAATATTATTAGGGGTTGATAGCCACTTATAATCTTACTCTATATATCTTCATTAATGAATAATCAAAATTAATATGCCTCGTGTGTTATGATCATCATATAGTATAATTATAATTAATCAAAGCTCCTGCACTTCAAGTTTTTTATATTATATTAATTATATCAACCTTTAATACACTACTACAAAATATAAATTTAACATTGCACGATTAACATCGATTTTTCAAAAAATTGATATTAAGAAAAACACAGTGGCATTTTTGTAAATAAGTCGAGTTAGTTAACATCGATTTTTTAAAAACCGATGTTAACTACTTGATGTAAGTGAAAAATAAGATTTAAGATTCAACCACCGATTTTTTCAAAAGTTTCAAGTTTTGTTATTCTATAAATAACTCAATTTGGTCAATTTGCCTTGTATATCTCCTTGGGTATATTGATGACATTATAATTATTGGCAGTATTATTCATTTAATTCAACAAATTACCTCTCAAGCAAGTATATCTTTATGTTGATGCCAAGTTCTAATATTTATTTTCTCTTCTTTGGCTTTTGGTTGCTTCTCTGCGGCAGATTTAGTTGCAAGGCGTATATAGGGAGTACCTCTACCTTGGTGGTTTGCTTTTTTCTAGTTGTTCATTCATCAATTGCACTCTTCAAGTTTGAGGTAACTAACAATGTTGTTCTATTCTTTTAGTGTGACTGATAAGCTATATTATTAATAGAAACATCATGTATTAGATATATTCTATTCTAGATAATAAGCAAGTAAATCCTAATGTTGAATGATTCCTTGGTCCAAATGACTACATAAATCAATATGAATTAGAGCAATATACTACTAACATAGTACATAAACAAGTCATATTAAAGATTTGGGCAAGTATGCGAGCGGGGAATTCTGATGTGTATGGATTCCTCGAGCCACAGTTCATGTAGAGATCTGGGCAATCGCAATTTGAATCGGAAATTTACATCAAGAGTTGGATGCAGAGTTCAAAACGCGATGTCTACCTTGGAGCCTACCTGAATGGGTAAGTCAAACACAACAACTGAATTTAAATAATCTATACTACTACAATAACCCATATTCGTCTCCATTGCAGCTGACACTGGCAAATGGTCGTCAACAGTGCTTTGAAAGGACTTGATAATACTCCACAACCTAAATCCAAAACTGTTGCTAGGTGGATTGTTGTTAAGGTACATGATTTAAATAAAACTTCTACTTATATATACTGCTTATGTGTGTGTGCACTAATTGTAGTAAACGGTTAATTAATATCCAAATTTTATTATGTATTTAGTGTAATAGACAAAAAATTGATGTTATGTTAACTGTCAACATTAACACATATGTTAACATCGATTTTTTTCTAAAAAAATCAATGTTAACTGTCAATATTAACACATACGTTAACATCGATTTTCTGTAAAAAAAAATCGATGTTAAGTTACGTTAACATCGGTTTTTTCAAAAAACCGATGTTAACTGTCAACATTAATATATTTTTTTGGTTGTAATTCTTATTATCAACATTGGTTATTTAAATAATCGATGTTGTAAATTTAACGTTAACATCGGTTTTTTAAAACTAATGTTAACGATAATACATTCAACATTGACACTTTTAACATTGATTAAAAATCGATGTTAAAAGTCATAAATAACCGATATTAAAAACATATTTTACAATAGTGATACTTGTTATCATTAATGTCTTAATATTAAGTTTTTTTTATCAGCAAAACAATATTATTAGAGGCTACCAGTAGTACCAATTGTGAATACAAAGTCAAGAATTTTACACAATGACTCTATCAAATTCCCATGAACCGGTATATTAATAATCCCTGCATAATTAATACATACTATGATGCAAATTACTCATCACATTCAGCGCCATCTTTACTGCCCCCAGCAGAGAACCAGTCTTAATATTAAGTGATTGTTAGAGTAGTGAGTTTCTTTAACAACTTAAAAGTTTTAAATTCAACTTTATTAGAGATTAGTTGGTGATTAATATATGATGATAAAGATTGAAATATGTTTTAAAAGAAATAATGATTGAAATATATCATGTGTAGAGCGGAGATATATTTTTATGGTTAAACTACTGCTTTATCACTCAAAGAAGCTTTTTTTAAAAGGCAAAAAGAAGTATATTAAATATCAACTGTAATTCAAAGAAGCTTATAAATAGCTAGGCAGTACTAAATATGATTTCTGCCATATCCTTGAATTTCTCTCCTCTTTTTCTTTTTCTTTTAATATCTAACCACTTATATTAAAACATGTGTGGCTTCGTCAAAAGTCGTACTATAATTCATTCTCACAGTTCAATAGTTTTCTTCTATAAATGCAAAAGAGTATGAATCGAGATAGACGAAAATTGAAAAAAAAAAAAAAAAGTATAACCATAACCAAAACCGCGTGATTTTCGCCAAACCCTTGAATTCCTTTTAGTATCTAACCACTTAAATTAAGCTATGTGGCTTCATCAAAATTCATACTAAAAGTCATTCTTTCGGTTTAGCTTAGCAGTTCTCATTAATAAAAGAAAAACCATAATTATAAAGAGTGTGAATGGAAAGAGATGAAAGGTAATGCAAATTAAAGCCTAGAAGTAATAGCATCCTTTATTTTTGCCAAACCCATGAATTCCTTTAATTTTTTTAATTCAAACCCTCAGATTAAGGCATGTGAATTCTTTAAAATTTGTAGTATAAACTCATCGTAGGGTTTATAATAGTTCTCTTCCGTAAGAAAAATGCTAAAATGTATGAATGGAATTAAATTGAAAAAAAAAGGTGACCAAAAGCCTATAACCTGCAGTACCAACCGTGTTTTTAAATATTCTTTTTTAATTTTATTATTTAACAACTCAGCTTAAGACACGTGGCTTCGTCAATATTCATATTACATGTATGAATGAAGGTGCAGATAAACGAGAAGAAAAGCCTAAAATCAGTACCAATTGTGATTTCCTCAACAACAAAAAAAACACTAAATTTGATTTTTGTCAAACCCTTGAATTCCATTATTTTTCATTTTATTATTTATTGACTTATGTTAAGACCAGACTTCATCGCAATATTATAACTCATTCCCTAGGTTTAACAATTATTTTTCCATAATGTTTGCTTCAGTGCAGCACATGCAGTTATAGTTAGTCATAAATTTATTTATTAGGCGTTGAAATTCAACCTATTTCTAAGCATCAGTTCAAATATTTGAAATATACAGAATCATAATATAAATTTATATGCACAGCCATAAAGTTGACAAAATTCAACTATTTAAAATTTAATTTGTAAATTGAGATTTCGTATATAATGGTTGTTTGATAAGTTTAAATTAGTAGACTATTTTACCAGCAATTATAGTGAATCCATTATATGCTAACAAGCAACTAAAATCAACTACTATTGGCCAAAAGTGTTATGCCTAGTTTATCATACCAAACAAAAAACTTGATGACTTCTATTTGGCTTCTTTTGAGTACAAAATAGCTGCACCAGTCAACTCAATACCATTCAATTAATGTCTTTACAGAAACAGTATCTTAATTCAAAATCTATATTAAAACTAATTTATTAGTTTCTGCTTCTTCATGAAGTTTCCCTTGGTCACTCTAAGTGGGAAGATCCAGCCGGAAGATGGTGCCTGAAGCCAAGGTTTCCAATGTTTCAAGCTTGGAGCTCATCAACTTTCCAGGGGGTTATCTCTCATTTGAACTTGCCATGATAACTATGTTTCTCCGATGATAGGCATCTTAAGTGGCCAAGGTTGTCTTCCTCCCAAGGCTCCACTAATTCGAAATCTTGTGCACTGACTGGGCCTTTATGTCTTAAAGTTTTTGAAAAACACATAATACATGTCTAGGTATACCAAATGGGAAAGAGGGTTTTCAGTTTATGTAACATTTAAAGGTACAACCACAAGCAATTAAACACAAAAGGGCACAATTTTAACTTATTTTGCTTCAAATCCTTTTCGCATATTCAAAAATGACTTTGTGAGGGCAACTCAACAATTCGATAATCACATTTTAACACTCTTACTTAAGTAAACCCTTAATACTATGACTTCTTCAAGCATTACAAAACAAGAGAACAAAAACATGGAAAATCTTACATTCACGAACAGTTGCAAGTGGCGACACCACTCAAAAGGGCACGACTTTGCCTATGTGGCGGTGGTGGGAACAACACGAGGTGCGGAGGTCGGGAAACGCGACAATGTAGGGTTCCTTTTGTGGAGGTCAGGAAAACGGCACAATGTCAGAGTAGTGCGAGGGACATTCAGGCGAAACAGATGATGGGAGCTTATACGAGATTTTTCAGACAAAAGGTTTTTGGAGGTACGCGTGTTCAATTACCGCGCAACTTAACGATGGTGTATTTCTAACACCGTCTTTGTAGCTGACTATTTCTATGACTGTGTCTAGAAATGCACCGTCTTAGATAAATTCCAAAATGCCTCTGCCAAAGCTACAAAGACAGTGTTACAAAGAAACATCGTTGTAAACGAAATGCAGCACATAAAAAAGTTATATATTTGCGTAAATGTCACCGCGTACACTACTACGACGGGTTATATACGACCAACATAGAATGTACGTCGTAAAATAAGATTTTTTTAGTAGTGTCATTTATCCAATATTCATATCAATGCAAAGTCATTCTAACAAGTACTCTAAATAAGAGAATTCTAACTATCTAGTAGTTTCATATGTCAAAATAAATAGAGTCAAAAGGAAAAAAAAAATCAACTAAGACGACAAACTCTACACATAAGACACAAAATTCCAACTTTCAGCGAAGCTTCTTGTAAGATGAAGACATATTTCTGTGAATACATAAAGCTATAGTGCTGTTTGTATTTATTTTCTGGGGTTTCTCTTATACCTCTCCATCATATAATTTTTGCAGATAAAAAAAAAAACATAAACCTATATGCCGGGGAATGAAAGAAAAGTATCAACAACAGAGTATATTTAATATCTTCACCTTCGTCCCCAATTTGTTCAACAAATCTTTAAATGAAACCTTTGCAACTTTTTTACCTGTTCTAAGGATCATTTTCCCAATGTCAAACACAGCTAGCTCTAGAGAAATCATTTTCAAATGTTCTGATCAAGGATGATTTTCCAAATGTCAAAGATCGACCTCAAACACAACTATAATATATCTTTCTGTTCACGTAGAGAAATCAAATCAATTTAATCTGTTCAGGCCGTACAGTTGTTAGTGGAAAAATTATTTTGATCTTTGTAGTATTTCGATTTGAGATTTATTCGAATGTTTTTTTAACTTTTAATTGTGAGTAAATGTATTTTTGGGACTTTTAGAATTTATAGAACCAGTCAATGAAATATAGAATTTAGACTTTAAATTTTGAGTTTGAATTAAACATGTATTAATCTATTTAACTTGATCCAGTCATAGGCTGATCCAAGTTAAACGCAATCTAGATGAAGCTTACATCTAAGTTGATCTAACAGAACTGACATTTGCCAATACTACTCATTTGAACCACCCTCTATAGTTTCAAATTTGGTTGAGCCACCATCTCAGCCGCATCCACCACCATGTAAAGACCATCTTTACTTAACTCACCACAGTGATCCAACAACCACCATAGTCCACTTCCTATTAAACCTCAGCTATTAGAATTTAGAATCGTCTATCTGATCCGTCAAACCATCACCCAAGCCACCAAGTCGCAAACCCACATCCTGTGAACCATGCACATCAAACCGCAACCACATGAAGCCATATTTAAGGTGTGAAAACATTAAGTTTGTGCCAATCTACCATTTTATTTCTTTCATTTTAACAGGCTAGCTATCAAAATTTTTAAAAAAATATTTATTAATAATGTAAATTTTGTCCTTTTTTACCTTCAAAACCTAATTCTCAAAAATATCCCAAGGAACAAAAATGTGTGGCTACCCAAATTCTGGCTCTAAAGTGTTTGTGTTTCAGATATGTATGTATGTATGACCGATCTATATATTTTCTTGCAACTCTTGCTCTATTTTTTTTTTAACATTGAAAAAATAACTTTGCCATTTTGATGATTCTGAAACTTTGAAATGGGGAGGTCAGGATTTTCTTGTGAGGAAGTGGGTGCCCTATTTTTTGTACGATGTAAAGAAGGCAATTCAAAGTAGTTTTTAAGTTTAAAAAAAATAAAAATCACAAAAAAGAAAAGTTTTTTAATCTGTTGTTTTTAACTTTAGGTTTAAATAACTTTTAAAATACAAGAAAATTGGTTCAAATTAAATGCTACCTAAATATTTAAAAGTCAAATTTTACTGATACATTATTAGGAATAAGGAATGAAATTATCCTTTGGGAAGGGTGGCCAAAAGGGAAGGCTCCTTTGTTAGATTGCTTGAAAGAGAACCTTCCAGCGCTTCGTGGCATATTCCATAATACTAACCCTTCCGACCATATTTGATGTGATGAAAAAGTACTTTAACTTTGTTCCAGCATATATTACACCCTCCATGAAATTCTCCCATGCAGGTCCTTATCCTTAGTTATCCAAAACGAACCTGAGAGAATGAAGGGAATTCTTTAAGTACACCAATGTATATATACTCTTGTTAAAATTCTCATACATCCCTTCCATATATATGTTCTTCTGTCCACTTTAGACCCTCTTTAAGACCATTCCCCATGTGACCTTTTGCAACCTTTATTTAAGGGTATTAACTAATTATAATATTAGCTGCGCGCTGATTAACAATAGATTATGGTCTTATCGTTAATTAAGGATATTAAAGTAGGCTATCTAGCTAATCATGCATATTTTGCTTTTTCGGATACCTTTCCAAACTAGCAATCTAGTAAAGCCTTAACGCATATCAAGTTCGATGCATTTAAATAGTTCCTTTACATTGAAGATTCTAGGCTGTAATATCTATTGTCAAGATTATTCAAAAACTAGCTAGTGGTATCTAGATTCCACCATATCGATTGACCATTTACATTGGAACTAAGTTGTAACAATCATTAGTCTGTGAGGTATTCATTACAGTAGTAGATTAAAGTAGCAATTAATGCTCCTAGCTACCGTAGCAAATGAGCCATGTGGTTCATTATATTTCAACTCAAATCTGATACATTAACAAATTTTTAGGTAAAAACAAGGTATTTGTAAGTATAATTAATTAAAAAAAAAAGTCGTACAATAACCGTTGTCTTAAGGATAATCTTTATACTCCCTTCATGAACCTCCATGAAAAAGCACTTTAAGTTTAGTATTATCTTAATAAAATTTAAATTTGAATTTGTTCATGTACTGTTCATAAATATTGTCATGCAAATTAAAATTACTCATACTTCATTTGACAAACCTCCATAATGCATAGATCTAATATATAGCTTTTTTTCTTTTCTTTTCGATATTGGTTGTGGGCCTGATTGGACCATTTCTATTTAGAGAATGAAAAAGATATTGTTTTTCCATGTTGAGTGTGTATCTATACTAATTTTCTTATAATATCTGGCCAAACATTTTCTCAAGAATCTTCATACGTTATACCATGTTGAAGAATGCCAATTTGTGTTTAGGGTATAATAAAAATATACCAGAAACATCATGATGCATATATATGATTCCCATGTCACTCAGGCCAACATTTAATAGACAAATAGAAATTCTATAACTGCATCCAACCAGAGAAATGGTATCTCTGGCCCAAAATCACAACGATTCTTTCAAAGATTTGATAGAACATAACTTAACCATGGGTTGGGGGTGTTATAGAAAAGTAGGAGAATACACTTTATAAAGAGCAAATCAACAATTGATAACAATTTGGGTTAAAGATATTTTTAGTTTATATACTTAAAATAATATTTAGATATATATACTATATTAAAATTAAATCACTTTCATTTGGTCTCTTATTTTTTGAATCACCGTGTCGACAAGAAATAATATTAATCAATTTTGTTGATAATAAAGATCGGCCAAAAAATTGATTAAACTTTTTTAGTGAATCATTTCTTTTAATTATATTCTTTTTTATTCTTAAGTATCGAATTCAAATTATTCCTTAAATGATTTGAGTTTAGCTTTACTCTCACCAACGAAATGTTGGTATTTAATCTCTATTATTTTTTATTATTATATTATTAGTGTGAAATATTCCCTAATTTTGATGATAATTAATTTTTATTGAAATTCAAAATAAAAACAAATTTTTTAAAATTAGGTATAATTATTATAGGCGTCAAAATGATCTATTCAAATATTTAATGTAGTTTCATGTTTAAAACTCAAAATTAACTATAATGACTAATTTTTGTTAAAAATCATAAATACATATAAAATGAATATTCTTTTTTTAATATAATTTATTTTATATCCAAAAATGAATTAAAATTCAAATCTTAAATTATTTAATTAAGAGATACAAATCATCATATTATCATTTATGCATATATATTTATTAGTATGTTAGAAATCCTAAAACCATTAAAAGCATTCAGTACTCACTATACAAAATAAATCAACTGTGGGTCGTATATGAAAAGCCAAGGAGACAATGTAACCACCTTATCCATCTTTTTTTTCTCGTTGTGCGTGTCATTATTAGGACTTCATCTTTTGCTTTCAATCTGTAACTCTACCTCGCTCAAGCAAAGCTGCAAAGTGTTATCAAATACTATGTACTGTATAAGGTCAGAATTCCGATTTGTCTCTTTCGAAATTAGGATTCAGTAAATTCAACCAAAAAAGAATTTAGATAAAGATTTTTTTTTTTTTGCAATGTAGTAATTAGCAATCCATTATTTTTAATAATTATTTTCAATACTTTTTCCAGAAATTAAATCAATACAACAGAAAATAAAAATTGGAAGTAAATGACGTGATAGTGTTTGAATTTTCTCTCCATTAATTTTGTAGTGTGATCACTAATTCATTACTGTTAAAAACTATTTTGAAGTAAATTGGTAAAAATTAAATCAATAAAAAGGTAAAAATATGGGTTAAAAGATGTACTGTAGTACGTAGTGATTGAAATCTGTTTACATTAATTTTGTACTATAATTACTAATCATTAATATAATAATAATACAATTAGAAAAAAGTAAAATGAGGGGTGAAAATCGTGGTAGTAATTAAATTTATTTCCATTGATTTGTACTGTAATTACTAAATTATTATTAATAAAGATTTTATTTTTTGGTACAGTAATAAAGAATATTAATACTCTCACATCCAAAATAATAAATAAATAAATAAATATGAAATCCGTTAATCATCAATTATGAAATGTTAATATTTTATTTTATTTTAATTGAATATTCAATCAAAAATCATTTCTTGAGCTTCTTCGGAAGGGGCCAGGAACTTAAATGTGACGAAAACTCAGATGGAGAATTAATTTCATATTCAATTATCCAATTCAAACAAACAAAGTTTATGGGAATAGCTTAAGATTCTACTAGAGAGTTGGCTAAAAAAAATTTCTTGTACATCTTAAAGAAATAACAAGAACGGTTGATACAAATAGTAATAACTTATATTTTTTAACCAAGTTATTTAAGTTTATATTATGATCAACTCTTAACCATAAAATAAATTGTATTGCATGTGTTCATGGTCGCCGACAAAAAAATTCACTTCTTATAAGAATAAAGAAGCAGTTTTTTATTCTTGTGATTCGCCTCTCCTCTTGGCATTCGAATAAATGAAGGGTGAACGTGCATGTGCATTTCGGACACTGCCCGGGTGCAAACATGATCTGTTCAAACAGTAAGATGCAGTAGTTGCGTTTGATTTCCAACCTTTCGTGGACCATATGGTTTCCGCAGGAATTATTGGCATTTCAATAACAGAAAAGATGGATATTATTATCAGTTGTTACTGTGTTAGACAAGGCACACTGTTCCGATAACAGACCAACTAAGAGAATCATACACCACATTTCTACTCAAATTCTTCAAACATAAAGCATATATGAGTTACATTTCTTATATATCTTTTTATTGAGCCATTTTTTAGCCAAATATGAAAGTAATCACTCATCACTTGATTTTTTAACAATCTCTTTTTTAAATGTGAGTCTCCATAATGTTGCATTCTTTCTATATCGTCATTCTTCAACATCATTAAGCCAACGACATGATTTTAAATAGCATTTTTCACCTGCAATGATGACTGCAGTATTAAAGTATTTTGATTCACCACGACGTAACAGTAATTACAATTGTAGTTACATTTTTCTGTAATTATCCATAATAAAGGTTTTCTGACTCATTGTAACGTGACTGTAATCATTACTGTGTGACTGTAATTTAAAATCATGGACCGATCTTACTATTAAAAAGACTTTCCATACAAGGATTCGCACCCTTGCTCTTCTATCTAATTCCACTTATTAGGGAAATGCTCGTAATAAAAAAGAAGAGACTTGCACCCGGATGAAAAATTATTGATATGTGATTGAAAAAGTTCCACGGCATGTGCAAGTTAAGTAGAATATAAATGAATGAACCACAATTCTAATACTTTAAGATTATAGCTGGCTAGGTTAGATTAGATGTGGTATTAACTATTAAGTTCATTAATGTGTGGTCTATCAGTTTGTAGCCCATTGATAGCTAGTTAGGGAAATACTCGTAATATAAATGAATGTGCAAGTTAAATCGAAGAGACTTGCACCCGGAAGAAAAATATTGATATGTGATTGAAAAAGTTCCACGGCATGGGCAAGTTAAGTAGAATATAAATGAATGAACCATAATTCTACTACTTTAAGGTTATAGCTAGCTAGGTTAGATGTGGTATTAATTTCATTAATGTGTGGTCAATTAGCTTGTAGCCCATTAATAGATATGTTTTTCGACACTCCAAATATTATTCAACACATAACGAGAGATAAAAATGATCAATATATTATCTCTTACAAAATTATATGATAAACTTATATTAGATTTTTATTTCCACTTTAAAATATAGGTGCATTTGTTTGCATATATTCTTGGAGAGTACACTTAACATATTTTAATTTGTTTAAAATGTAATTATTAGAACAAAATTAAATATAAGAGGGACCGAGAAAAGGAAGAAAAAATTGCTAAAACTCTAGTTCATAAAGCGCCTTCTAGAAGAGTTATATTCTCGTCTAAAAAATACGAAAGCCTAAATAAAGATGGAAAACAAAGCTATTAGAAAATGAAACGCAGATGAAGAATGAAAAATAACGAGTTAGATCGATGAAGAAGTATAAGAAAATGTAAATAGATTTTATTCTCATCCAGAAAAATATGAAAGCATAAAGAAAGAAGACGGACGGTGATACCAATAGAAGGTAGATGAAGAATGATAGATAAAAGAGTAGATGGAGAAGAATAAGAAAATAGAACCAAAACCAAAAAGGAAAAAGAAAAAAAAAACGTGATGAAAGATTAAAAAGCATGTGAAAAAAAAGTTAGAAGTATTTTTTATGTCACACACTATTAACATTTATCATTTTTTCTTTTTCTCTCTCTTTGTAATATTATGTTACATATCTTGCATATATTTATTTCTCTTTCTTACCTTAGGTGTCAACTAGCATGATGAAGTCTATACATTATTTTTCAATTTTTTTTTATAAATTTTAGGGGTGTAAAATTATTTTTATAGTAATTTAAATACACTTGTAAAAAATTTGGGAGAATGACTTTAAAAATTATTTTCCTATCAAAGTATTTTTTTAAAAAAAAATCACTAAAAATATCTTTTGAAAATACTTTTAATTTATTTAGGAAACTTTCTTTTATCTCGTGATATATTGATTTGAATTATTCACCAACTTTTTCATTAATTAATCTTTATCAAAAAATGTTATTAATATATTATTTTTTCTTTTATAAGGTTCAAAATTCAAATTTTACTTAAGAGATTTAAGCTTAGTATCACTTAAACTCACACATATTAATATTTATAAAACTGTTAATTAAATTATTGGATTTCGAAAGAATTTTGAGTCAATTTGAAACAATTTAGAAACTTTGCACCTAAAGAGGGCTTGGGATCTATCTGTTGGTTAGTTTTCATGAAAACCATTTTACCTTCCTTCTTTTGACTATCTTTTTCCTGAGGTGCTTTGAAAATTATAGGAATGGGTAGATTTTAAAAATATTATGAATATGGATAAGTTGTATTTTAAAACACAACTTCATATAAAGAAAGTCGTGTTTTACTTTAGAAATTCATTTAAAAAAAATGAAATCATGTTTTAAAATACGACTTAAAATATTATTTTTCAAAAACTCAATACTTTAAAAAAAAAACTAAACAATCATGACTTCAATATTTTTTTAAAAAATAAATAGACAAATAAAACTAAAGCCATCCTTATATATATGACTTGATTATTATGAAATGATACTAAAATTGTTTATAATAATACAACTTCTATAAAAAAAATAGAAAATACTTAAAGTCATGTTTTAAAACACAACTTTAGTATATTTTTTTTAAAATACTTTTTTTTGAAGTCGTGTTTTAAAACACAACTTTTTTTATATAATCATGTTTTAAAACACTACTTACTCATTACTTGTAATATTTTTAAAATTTATCTATTTTTTGTAATTTTAAAAAAAATTAACCCATTTATGTAAAAGAAAAACCGATAATCTATCAAGAATGTATTGATTTGATTTTTAAAGCTTGATAATTAAGAATCTCAAATTAAAAAGACAAATTTTGAAAATTGTTGACCTAATGAAAAATTGGTCAAATCCAAGCAAGTTTTTAAGTTACATATTTGAATTTATATCAATAATATATTTTATTATTACTCATTTAAATTTAATCACAATTAAATTAAATGATGAATGAATCGAGATCTCTAAGGACTCAATTATCACTCTATGTTTTCAAAATTCATTACTCAAATCTTTGTTTTAATAATAAAAAAATAGATTAATTGTTTGAGCACGATAAATCAATATTGTAAATTTTTTGGTATGGTGTTCAATTTCAAAAACTAAAAAAAATTATTGCTTTAATACACTTGAGTAGGTAAAATAGAGCGTAGAAAGTGAAAGATGGAGGAGCAAGACATATGGTAGGAGGGGTTTGAATTTATCAAGTCCACGTGGGGCCCAAGTGGGTGTCGATGTGTCTAAGATAGGGAAAGGGATGGAAATTGAATGAGGGGCACATGGGCGCAGCATATTTTTGGGCTTATAAATAGCACTCTTATACGTATAATGTTATACACATCATCTGCTACCATCACGTGCTCTCCTCTCCCTCGTCTCTGCCCTCTTCCACCACCCTCTCTCTCTCTCTCTCTCTCTCTCTCTCTCTCTCTCTCTCTCTCTACCCTTTTTCCCACCCTTCGTTATCTCTTTAATTTTGTTGCCTTCTTCCCAACCTGCAAATATCCAATCTTTTGGTCGTTATAGGATATATACTTATCAAACTATAGTAGTTTTGTTCGTTGGTTGACAAAGAAAAAAGAAAAGGCTAGCTTTTTATCATACCTCTCCAAAAACATAAAAGCTAAGTAATTAAGCTTCCCTAGCTAAATTACTAGCTAGTCGTAAGTGACACTCACACTCACACACCCCACCCCAGCAGACATGGAGAACAACAAAAAGAAAGTAGTAGGAGGAGGCCCTTCCTCATCATCATTCACCAACTTTGATCATCTTTTTGGTCCCAAGGACCCATCCACCACTTCATCTTCATCCACCAGCATCTTTGGCTCCATTTTCCCACCCCCTCCTTCCACTGTATGCATGTCTCCCTCCTACTTTCTTCTTTTATTTATTTTTTATGTACATGCATGGGTTAATTAATTTTGCTCAATCTTATATTAATCACTTACATAGCATCCCTACATGTTTTTGTTTTAATTTTTATTTAATTTGAGATTGGCAATATGGCATAGTTATTGTTTCTGACTTGAGCAACAGGTTAATTTTTTCGGGAATATGATAGCTTTAGTTAGTTGGTATAATAGCAAAAGAATTACTAACTTCAATGGTTTTAGGTCCTTGATTCGTTTGAGTCAGTATGTATCACTAGCACCTTTTTACATGATAGTTATTGAAAGCATTTTGGTCAAACTCTTCTATCTAGGTAACTAACTAACTATAACTGCATGTCTTAAAAAAAAAAACTTTTCATTTATAGCTGATCTATTTTTTACCATGATATATTCTTGCACAAAATGGAGCATAATAATTTGTAGATGTTATTTGAGCTAGCTAGCAAGCAACCTGATGAGTATGGATTTCTAAAATTCTTTGGGTCTAGCTCTTCTATGTGTCGTCTAAAGTTTACCATTAATCACAACTTTAAGCATGAATGAATATGTTCTTGCATCAGTACTCTTGGACTAAAGTTAACTATCATCAGCTTTGATCTCTGAGCAATATATATAGCATATACTGCTAATTTGTGAAAAATAATTGACATAACACATATATATACTTAACCCTGTTACAACTACTCTTTTGTGACTGACTATATAACTTTAGGTTGGAGGGAGAGATTCAACAAAACAGGACATGGGATGCAAAAATTATGGAGCACCAGGTTCGTATTATATATATATATATATATACCACTTTGACTAGAGTACTAAATATGCCCTTCTCTTTCTTCAGTTCATCTCAACTCAAATCTTGTCTATATACAGGGAACATGCATGTGGCTTTTTTCAATCAAAATTTTAAATGTCTAGGCTTATTTAGTAAAGCTTGAGTAGTTGGATTATACGTTTCAGGAAATTACAGTTACAAAGGTGAAAGCAGCGCTAGCGGTGTCGTCTCCAACAGCAAGAATACTACTAGTACCAATTATCATCATCAGAATGAGACAGTGGAGCCCAGCTACTACAGTTCATCAATCTATTATGGTGGTCAAGAAAATTATTCCCCAAGAACCAGGACCACTGAATCCCACCATAGTGTGAGTGCCTTAATTCCTATCCTTTATCATGATGGTCCATGCATGCTCTTGTTTTGCCAAAAGGATAATTACCTAATATATAATATTATTATTAAGTACAACCTCCCACAGTTTGAATTCAATTACATTTAGTGATACGAGAAGGGTCATGAACACTCTTCATCTGAATACATTTTTTTATTGGTTAAAATTTATTAAAAATTAAAAAATCATTAAATAAGATATGAGATCCATCAAATTAAAATTTATGATTTTCAATAAATTTTAAATAATAAAAATTAATGTGTTCAAAGCATTTCTTTGGTAACACATACTTGTATGTTTTAGTAGCTCATAAGCTTGCTTTTATATGCTAAAGAAAGAGACAAAAATTAAACTTTTTTTATCTTTCCTTTTTACTTAAAAGATAAATGTAAAAAAGCAAAGTAGCTAGATAAATTCAAGTCTAAAATGATATGATATTTTCTTAACCAATACTATAAAATTCTACTTAAATTGATTACCATTATTTGAATATAAATTTTTATGGTTATTTGTAGCAAAAGGAGAGAAAATATAAAAAATAACATATAGAAGTTTAACGAGAAACCATGGAAATTTAACTAATGGCATATACATGATTTATATTTTTCATTTATGCAGCAAGGCTCATTGGCTATAAATATATATATATATATATATATATATATATATATATATATATATATATATATGCGCGCGCGCATTGATGAATAAATTAAAACTTTATTAATTGTTTTTAGTTGACATACATATATGCGTGTTGTGTTTTTTTTTTTAATAAAATCATATCTGGAATCTTTGCAGTTTAAGAAAGACAAGAAGGATGATGATGATCCAAATGGTAATGATTCAAACAGTGCTTCAAGAGGGAACTGGTGGCAAGGTAGGATAATCTTGGTTGCCTAGTAGCAAAAACAATAATAATAAAAATAAAAATAAAAACAGACATTCTAATTACTGAAGCACAAAGTTTACTGACTTTATTATACCTATATTATTTTCGGTTTCCGCAGGTTCTCTTTATTATTAACGTCTGCCAAAATATGCAACCTCGTCATCCTGTATTATAGCAGGTATTTGAAATTTAAATATAACTTCTGTATCTTTTCCTGCTAATTAAACAGAAGTAAAGCGAAGAATGCATTTTAAAGAAAAATATATAAGTATATGATTGATTAAAAAAGTAGCAAAACAAAAATTAATAACCTAATACGTGTACGTATGCATTTTATAAAATTTTCAATTGCAGATTGCATAAGTAACAATTACAATTTGTGTTTTTATTTTTCTCTCAAAGATTAATATATAGCTACCGCAGAGTAGTCAAATTCTGTGTATTTGTATTTACAATTACAATTAATGCATCACGTCCTTCTTCTAAGCTCCACTTTCTGTCCTCATTTCTTTGGCGTGCAAGGAGAAACATTGCTACTTTATATCCAAATTCTCATATACAAACAAATTGAATAAAATTCTTTGGCACACACCCTGGTGGAATTATATGTATATTAATTGATTCACTCTTTAACTCAGCTTTCAAACATGGACTTTGTTCACGTTGCAGGATGATAATGATATGATCATCGACCACGTACGTTGTACGCAGTAGCAGTACTCTAATTAACTACGGAAATAAAGACATGGTAGCGGACACTAGTACTCTTCAGCATGTGTTGGGTCCTTTTTGTCACAGCTCGCTCGCGCGCATTTATATATATATATATATATATATATATATATATATATAAAGTTAGTAGAACATATATATAAGTCAACCCTTCTATTTAATTAGTAGTAGCTTGAAGCCATAATTACTCCCTGTTGTGCTTTTATTTCATAGAAAAAGTTTGGTGTGGGTAACTGACTTTTAGTATTAGTGTTTTAGAATCATGTGATCTTGTTAAATGTACTTTATGGTTCCCGTTCTACCCGCTGTAGCATGTAGCATGCATACTGTGACTTATAAATAAGAGTTATATATTTCTAAGGTTCACTTTACTAAAAACAACCAACAAATGTTGGTGTTGACAAGGAATGAACTCGATCATATCCAAAAAGATGTATTTTTTATTCTCAGGTAAGAATTTTATTAATGAATAATTTAAACTTAAGACATATCATAATCCTAATAAGATTTTGAAATTCAAGTTAAGGGAAAAAAAACTTTTACTAAAAACATAAAATATATTATTATCAATAATCGATTATAATGTTGTTCATTACATTTAAAATTAGACTTTAACAATTTTAAGTTTTAACAATGTTAAATAATAATTTTTAATTTTTAGTTTATTAAGAATTTATAACATTATTTATTAGTTCACATAAGGCTAAAAAGTCTTTTTTATTTTTATTAAAATACTATATTTTACCTTTTTATTCCACCAAATGAATAGAGAGAAATTTTATTTTTTCTTTTTCTCTCGATCCAAATTAAAACAAAAAAAAAAATTACTTTCTCTTTTCTCTTGATCTCCGGTCCAGCGACGTCAACCACTATTGCCCAAGCACGTTCATTGCAAGTTTGCAACACAAATGAGTCATGAGACTAATCATTACATTAAGCTGATGTATTAGGGCTTGAAGAAATGGCAACGATAGGGAATTGTGATTGCGATTTTGGGATCAACGTCGACTTTCTTGAAGGCGTGGGAAGAGAAGACAGCATGCAAGTAAGGGATGCTGACCTTAGAAAGCTCTTTGCATCACTGTGAAGAAACAGAAGCCCTTATGTGCTGAACTTCCCACATGGACCACGTTCCTCATGTTCAGGATACCCAACGGCCACAGTGATCAAAAGCAGCAGGAGCAACCCTACGAACTTGCTCATCTTCGTAACTAAAATTAATTTCTGTTTTCTAAGGCTTTGAATGCAACTCACAAAAATTGCCTAGCGCAATGTTCTCTATATATTCATAGATCAGCAAAATAAACAAGCAACCATTCACAAAACCACGTTAGGAAGCATGTGAATTATGCATTCTTTAATTTCTCGGGACAAGCTAGTTTTGTGCACGCAGGTTCTTACCAAAGAAGCACCCATATATATATATATATATATATATATATATATATTGAATCAGGAAGCACAGGGTCTTGGTAATTAACTGCAGACTGTATATCTTATCTGGAAACAAATACTGGATCAATGGAGGCTTTCTCTTGCATTAAAAGAATATAAAAGCTACTACATTTTCATTTTTCAACTTTGCTATCTTGTGACACGTCATGCTATACATGGACGTTCTGTGGTTTATTTATAAGAAGAAGATAAGATAAATGCAGGTTCTATCTTCTACTGGTTGGTTGATTATCACATAAGTCAAACTTCATCTAATTAACCTAATATATATATATATATATATATTTGTTAATCAGATGAAGTTTGACTATATATATATATGAAATAAATTAGTAAAAAGTTATATAAAGATTATAATAAAATAAAATAAAATAAAAAATATTTAACTATATGCTCTCTCCATCCCTTTTTATAAGGTCCATTCAACTAATTTTTACTCTTTAAAAAATTAATTAATTAAGTTAATAACATTAAATTTATCAATAATTTATAACATTCTTTCAAAAATTATCTTAATTAATTTTTAAATTAATCATCTTTCTTTTTCACTAAATTGTTTCTCAGCTAGCTAATTGTTACTTATCTTCTCCCATCGTAATAAGATACGAAAAGAGTATATCTCATTAATTTGCAACATTTATTTTAGAATAATAATACTAATAATAAATTGAATGGTATGAAATGTTAAATAAAATAAAAAGCTTACTCAATTTATGTGTTTGAATCAGATCACTCTTCAGTGAGCATCTCCGGCCCTATGAAGATATAGATATTTGAAGTCTTACACCCAAGTCCCTCGTTGGGTGGGTCTTCCTTTCCTTTTGGCTTCCACACTTAGCCTATATAAAGAGGCGCCCTTTTGGTGCAGTTAGAATCATTACTAAAATTTTCCTTTTTCTTTAATAATAATGTTTGCTTAGTCTACTTGGAAAAAAAAAAAGAATAATTTTATTATTAACTTAAATCTTTGTCCATCAAAAATTACATTGGACATCTGAATAAGTTCCAAATTTATGTTAAATGCTGTACACCTCTTGACTTTTCTGGAAAAGAGTTTTGGCAACTCATCTACTACAATTCTCTTCCTCATCAATGAGGGCTTGGCCTGCTCAACTGCAACATCATCACCAGCATCCTCCTCACCATCACCAAAATCTCGCTAAAAGCGTCTCATGTGCACATTCTCTTTCGTAGGCTTTCCACACATCCTAACCTCATCAATACAGAAATTAAAAAGTTGACACATCCATTTTTACTAGATGACTCAAAAACATGTCATGCTTGTGGAGGAGAAGGTTGATGTGGAGATGTTGATGGTAGAGGTGTTGACTGACTAGTTAAAATATTTTTTATATTGATTAAAAAATAAACTTAACTCCAAAAACTATTTTTCTATTCCATTATATTTTCTTGATAAAAATTATTTATTTGACTTAATTATATTTTTTATCCCAACTTTTTAATTCGATCAAAAAACCTAAATTTATGAGATACCGTAAAAACTCTAGTACTGTGAATGATCTGCATAAGTGAAAATACTTATTAAAATTCTTAAATCTCATGTAATATAGTAGAGTCCACCAAATAATAGTAAGTCTAAAAATTAACTACGCCAAAAAATCTAAATTTATGAGATACTATAGAAACTCTCGTACTGTGAATGACTGCATATGCAGAAGATTTATGCAGCTAAGCCGAGGAAGCTAAATGGTGAACAGTTCAATATAGAAAGTATGTCCTCCGCATTAGTACTGTGGCAAACCAACAATATAGGGCATGTTTGAGTTGTTGTGGAAAAGGCGACAATACTTGTTTCAATACATATCTAGCGGATTAATATTGCAAAAATAAGGGTCGAGAGATTCATTTACAAACAAAAATTTGATGTTTTCCAATGTTTACTCAAACATACTCGTAATCTTTACGATACAGGCGCCCATCCAAATAAAATTAAATTAGAAACAACCAAAATGTTTTAAGAAAACGTGAATTTAGATAATAAAATTGTTACAAGGTACGTAACTTATTTATGAGGCTTTATAACATGCTCAAATTATTAACGACAACACACAATGTATTTCCTGAAGCTTTGACGACTTGTAAAATCCTCAGGTTGCCTAACAGACTTTTTCAGCCTTGTAAGAGCTGCAATTACATTAGAGAAAAACAATGAGCACATGGTATACTTTATAACAGCCAAATGTGATGAGTATATACATGTTTAATTTAATTAGTTCAGTTTAGAAATATAACCATTTATCAGCTTCTAGATAAAGTTTGTGAAAAATAAATAATTATACTTCATAGAGATGTTCATATATATACCTGATTAATATGTGGACATTTATGATAGGTAATTAGTGATAACTTGTGCTCTATGGCTTGGCGAAATGGCAACGATGGGGAATGGTGATTGCGATTTTGGGATCAACACCAACTTTCTTGAAAGCATCGGAAGAGAAGACATCATAGAGGCAAGGGATGCTGACATTTACAAGGTCTTTGCAACACTGTGAAGAAACAGGAGCCCTCACATCTCGTGCAGCCTTTTCACAGTGACGCAGTTTATGCGTCAAAATTCTAAGTGTGCTGAACTTTCCGCATGGACCATGTTTCTCGTGTTCAGATTCAGGATATTTAGGACCATGATCGTATTCAGCAACGGCCACAGTGATCAAAAGAAGCAGGAAGAAACCAACGAAGTTGTTCATCATCTTAATTAAATGAAGAATTTGGTTTTCTTTTTTTTTTTTTCTTTTTTGTAAGTAGCTTCAAGCTTTGGAATACAACTCACAAAAAATTGCCTAGCTCTATGCTCTATATATATTGCTAGATTAGCAAAATAAACAAGTAAACTATGTTCACAAGCATCTGGATTTTGCATTCTTTAATTTCATGGGAGAAGGTATAGCTAGGGTTACAGCTTCATGCCCGCAGATTCTTACCGTAGAAAAGAAAACAGGCGCTGGGAATATTTTGAATCAGGAAGCACTGCACAGCTTTGGTACGTAGTTGGTTTTACAATATCTTAATGAACACCCTGTATACATGTCTTACTTATTATGGAGGCTTTCTCTTATATATATATATATATATATATATATATATATATATATATATATATATATATATATATATATATATATATATATATATAAAGAATCGAAAAATAAATATACTTTTTCAACGATGCTATTTTGTGAAACGTCATGCTATATATACTTAGACAGTCCATGGTTTATTAATAAGATAAGTGAAGGCATACCTTGGAGGTTGCCACATGCATGCGGAAGTCAAACTAGGGATACGCTCGAAAGTTGATCTCAAATGTGTTCTAACCTTTGTTTAAGGAGGATGCTTATCATAAGAGAATTTTATTCATAAATTTAATTCTGAGATTTATTGAAATAAATTCATAACAAATTATAAGAAGGTCATAATAAATCAAGAAAAATGTTTAATCGTACGAATTTAAATGGATAAAAAAATAGTCAAAATCTGATTTGTTGTCCTTTTGATACCGACACCCCTTCTATGTTTTTCATTAAAAATAAACTTTTAGTTTCTGTATATTATTTAAAAAACAAGAGTCTCATATAGTTGACGAAAAAAATTATTATACTCCAACACATTGATTCGAGTGAAATTTAACTTCATATTTTTAAATAAGATCTCATATACTAATTTTATATATATATATATATATATATATATATATATATATATATATATATATATATATATAATTAAGAAAAATAGATGATCAATTAAATTCTTTAGGAACATTAATCATAAGCAAAAAGAAATATTTCGTATTAATGTCACGTTGATTAAAAAAAATTGTATTTATATTCTCTAACATTCTTAATAAAGAAAATTTTTAATTTTTCAAAGGAAATTGCTAAATTAATTAGCCGCGGTATCATAAAACTGAAATATTATTCTATTTTAAAACCTACACGTTACACAAAAGTATAGTTTGCCAACTTTTCGTTGTTTTAGGGCCATTGGATTGGGCTGTAAATAAGTTCAGCGTGTGCTAAATGTTGTCAAACTTTAACTTTATTGGCTTTGTAGCTCGTAACACTCAATTACAGTCCAGTCTCCGTTGCGTGTAATGGATGTAATTTTCTTTTTCTAAAGTAAATAAGAGGAAAAGTAGTTTTTTCATCAATGTTGAGATTAATTATTTAAATTACTAACTGCATCTCTAATGGATGAAATTTAAATAACTCATTTTAAATTTTTTACTTTATGTTAATTGATTCCTATATTACTACATCATACATAAGTAACTCATATTTTGTTTCAATGGTACATATAGTTTTAAGTTTTAAGCAACGCTTAAATTATTCTCCTTAAATGATCTTTAAATAGTAATAAAATATTTTTTCACTCATAAGTAACCATTGCTTATATAAGAACATCTCTAATGCTGGTTGCTTAACGAATTACTTATTTTTAGATATTGTTGCTTAATTTTTTTTACCATTGGAAATGATTTATGTATCATATTAGGTTGTTTAAATAAGTCTCTCTTGCTTATATAAGCAACGGTTTCTATTGGGAAAAAACATTTTATTGCCATTAAGGTTCGTTTAAGGGAATAATTTAAGAGTTGCTTAAAATGATAACATTAGAACAAAATATATGAATTGTTTAATTATGATGTCACATTGTAAGAATAGATTAACATAAGATAAGAAATTCAAAATAGGTTACTTAAATTTCACCCATTAAACATGCTCAAAGCAATCTAATATAACACATAGATCACATCCAATGATAAAAAAAAAAAAAAAAAAGTAACGGTATTTAAAAATAATTAAGTAACTCTTTGAGATTTGGAAATGCTCTAAAATGAGTTACTCATTTTGGAGGAATAAGATCCTCATATAATACATGTGCAACCTCATTAATTAGGAAATTAAACCATTCATAGTAAGACATTTCATCAGCTCAACCTTGTTTCAAGATGTTGATCAATTTCCTATTTATTTGATGTCATCAAGGAAAAGATAGACATAAAGTTAAAACACGAAATCCTACTTATATAAGAAGAATATATACTTTAAAAAAAATTATTCGTAAAATAAGAGTTACCCCGTTTAAATTATTGGTTAAACTAATCAGTTTGCATAGGTTGCATTTGAATGAGCCTATATATTCAATGAGTTCGTGAGTTCAAGAATAATAACCAGGCCAGTTGCATTTAGTTTTTGTTTATTCATATAAAAATTTGAATTTTTATGAATTGATCTAAATAGTTTTTGTGAATTGGTTCACCAACGTAGCTTAATGGCATAACGTGGGAAGTGTCATAGTGTGTCTTTGATGGGGTTTATATAATTGATTTTGATTAAAATTAATTCTGAAATAATGTAGTTTATGTTTAGATGTTTTATTATAAAATTAAGTTAAGAGTAAAATTTAATACAAAATTTTGAATTTAACATAAAAATAACATAAAAATTACTCAAAGTTGATTTAGTCAAGAATTAATGTTAAATTCCTCTCTAAAGAAAACTAAACATATGTAAATGTATTTAAAAATTAATTTCAAATCCATAATTAATTCTATAATCTCAAACCAAACGCACACTTAATGATCAAGTCAACAATTGTCCTCGAGTCTGAGCTGCAAAACAGCCTCCTATAGCGTAGGTTCAGAGACATCTTCATAAATCATAAGATTGATGCCAAGACATCCACCTTCATGTTCCACTACTCGTACCACTCAAGTTCGCAAAAGCTAGCTAAGAGCAATTTCATCTGCAAAAGTTGTATTGATTTTCCACCGACTATATACCTTTAACTTTCCAGGAATTTATTATCTAGAGAAATCATGTTATATGCATACACGGTTATAGAATTCTCTTGAACATTTTTCTTCTTTTTGTAGTATTACGTTTTATAGAAATTTGTAGCAACCACAACGCATACTCTGATATTGTGTCGCTAACGCAGTGATCAAGAGCGTAGTCAAAAGGTCAAGGAAACTATACGATAATTAAATTCAATTAGAGAAATGTTTCTTAGACAAGTTTGTTTTATGTAGCATGGCCAAGAAGCTATATTGCAAACAGTTCGATATGTATAAAGCATTGTCGCAAACCAACATCACAGATACGATACTCCCATCCAATTAAAATTAAATTTTGAACAACCCAAAAGGATATTTTGCAGAAAGATATAAAATTTATTTGATAGATAATAAAGAAGTTGTTACAATGTAACTTATTTATGAGTCTTTATAAAGAGCTCAAATTATTAACGACAACATGCAATACACAAGCATACTGTAAATATATACATATACATATATATATTGGCATGTATGCTAGATTGGTAACTAACTAGTGCTCTATGGCTTGATGAAATGGCAACGATGGGGAATGGTGATTGCGATTTTGGGATCAACACCAACTTTCTTGAAAGCATCAGAGGAGAAAACAGCATAGAGGCAAGGGATGCTGACATTTAAAAGGTCATTGCAGCATTGTGAAGAAACAGGAGCCCTCAGGTTTCGTGCAGGCTTTTCACAGTGACGCAGCTTATGCGTCAAAATTCTAAGGGTGCTGAACTTTCCACATGGACCCTGTTTGTCGTGTTCAGGAGGATACACAGGACCATGGTCGAATTCAGCAGCAACGGCCACACTGACCAAAACCAGCAGGAACAACCCAACGAACTTACTCATCTTAACTGAATGGATTTTATTATTTCCTCTTTTTAAGTAGCTTAAAGCTTGGAATAATGCAACTCACATATTAAAATTGTCTAGCACTATGGTCTATATATATTGCTAGATTGGAAAAATAAACAGGCAACTATGTACAAAACCTCGTTCCAAAGCATTTGGTTTCTGCGTGCATTCTTTAATTTCATGGAAGAAGGATTACAGCTTCATGCCCGCAGATTCTTACTGAAGAGAAGAAGCAGGCCTGGGAATATTTTGAATCAGGAAGCACGGGTCTATATACTTGGTATTAGAATATATATATATATATATATATATATATATATATATATATATATGATGTTTGAATATGTAGAAAAAAAATATCACATTAAAATAATTTTATGTTGATTAAAAAATAAATTAAACTTCAATTTTTTGTTACTCCATAATTTTTTCTTTATTATTTTTATCTTCTAAAGAGTTGTTTAATTTTCTAAAAATACTCTAAAACAAAAAAAAAATGAAAAAGAATTAACTTTACTCCTCCATTTCACTCAAATTTGGAGGTCCACAAAAAGTTATCTATCCTTATTTTTTTTCTTTTAATAAATATTAAAAATTTAATATTTTTATCCTATCATCCTTTTCTCCATTTTTTTTAATATATAATCAAGCAAACATTGTGTAAATTTTAAACTTTAATAAACAGATATTGAAAGCATTATTCCTAATTTAGAAAAATAGAGCCAATCAAGTCTTACGGATAAAAAAAATTTCATTCCAATTAAACAAATTAATCTGCATGGGCCGTATTTACTAATATATTTAACAAGCTCACGTGAGTCCAAAATTAAACAAACTAGTTCCTGGATTGGTCCGCATGTTGTTTTTATATAAATAAATAAAAAATGAATTTTGTGCATCCCAAAGACATCCCAAACTAACATTTTGTTTTATATTAAAATGATTTTAGTAGTTAAAAAATCATGCAAATAAACAGATTGATTTGTGAATTTGCATTTAACTTGAATGTTTAACGGTAGTAGCTTTCTGCACTTCTCGAGTTATTTCATGCACTCTGTCTGGAAAGTTTTTTTACCTTTTGGATTAACGTAAAAAGGGGGTGCAGGGAGCAACTGGGAAGTACTGGAAGCAATAGGCATGTTTAATAAACCAACAGATATGGACCTGCAACTAAACATACAAAATGTTTTGATCCAAACCCATGCAGGCTGCAAATGACACACAGCCCATTAAACAATTACAACAACTTTCCCTTTTCCTTTCTGACATCTTCCTTTTGAAATTTTGAGATATGCTTTTGGAAGGGAACCCACAAGGCCTGATCAGTGGGCATACACATGAAAACATGTTCTTTTACTCGTTTTTTCAAAGTGATTTGGCAATAGAAAATGAAGTGCAAACCACCGAGAATGTGGATTAACCCATGTAGAATTGTTCCAATTTTATCGATCAATAATATTAAATTTGAGTCTTAAATTAAATATGTAATTGAGTTAAATATTACAAGAAAAAAATTTATTGCTCACTGCCTCACTGTAATCCCTCTATTCAGCTCATGCATGATAATAAAAAGAAGAAAGTGAATTAAGGGGAAAAAAAGCTAAAATAAATATATTTTTTAAGCAGCATAAAAAGAAAAGCTTAATTTCCCTCCAAAAAAAAAAGGGGGAAGCTTAATTCTTATATCTATCACACTCAGTTTAGTGGTATCGAGAGAGAGAGAAATTAATCCTTAGAGCAGAATGAAGATGAAGAACGATTCTACTAATAATTTTTGGAACCAAAGACTCTGCTTAAATTCCAACACAAGTGTATAATATAATTGAATTTGCAATGCAATTGAAAACCCTAACCTATCCTTATAACCACTATAATCCCAATCATCAAAATTACTTGTATATATTGACAAACATGTGAATCAATAATCTCATCATGAAATTCAGAGGTGACACTTCACACTACCAAAACACCACTTCAATTTAATTTATACAGTATTTGATTCACTCAGATTCAATTCATTTTCACACCTCAAAACATCGCAATGGCAAAACCTAGTTAGCTAGCGAGTGAAAGCGTAGAGAACGAACGAGAAGTAGATGAGGAGTGCAAGGGGGACGAAGATGAGAAGCGGGATGACGGCGGCGTAAGTGTGTGAGCTTCCGCAGACGAGGGTTTCGAGCTTGATCTGCGCGACGTTGACGAGGGCGAGCATGAGGAAGCCACAACCGGCGACGGAGACGAGCATGCCGGCGCGGAGGGCGGTGCGGTTGACGACGCCGGATCGGTGTTGAGGCTGTTGGAAGGGTCGTTAGGGTTCCAGGTTAGGCCGATGAAGACGGCGAGGGTGAAAAAGGGAATTCACGTTCACTATCGCGTCTAACGCGGTGATGTGGAGACTCGTAAACGAAGAAGACATTGTTATTGTTATTGTTGTTTTCACTCTTTCAGGGGAAAGGAAAGAAAGAAAACGACGACGACCACAAAAATAGATGGAAATGTGGAATCTCACTGCAACAAAAGCACTTTTATTTTACACACACGTTTTCTTTAAATACAATAAATTTCTTGCATTGTTGTCTGTCTTTTTTCTTGTTTAACGGTCCTATTTTCAAAAAGTACTAAGTTTCACCAATGTATTTTTTTCTTCTTCTTAAAACCCTTAAATTCTCGCTTTTTATTTTAAATTTCACAAATTTGAATCTATTCAACTATTTAAACTTTTTTGGTTTTTGTAAATTTCACAACTCAAAACACCAAATTTCATTAAAAACAGTAAAGTCTCAACTTACCTTCTTTAAACTTTGATCTCAAATCATATAAAATCCTCTTAATTTCCATTGAATATTTTTACTTATAAACTTTTAAAATTATACTGTGTCTTAAATTTATCACAAACCTCCCAAATAGTTGGATCCAAGATGAGAAATTAAGAGGTGGAAGAAGATTAACAAAAGAACAAATTTGCTTTATTTCAAAAATTAAGAAATATAATTAATCTTTTAAAATTTTAATTTTTGTTAACTTATCAAAATTTAGTATTTAGCTCAGCTGGTTGAAAAGTGCTTATTAACCATAACTTTGGATGTATCTCTATGGCATGTTAATTAATATGTGATTCCAAATCTATTTCAAAGAAAATTGCAAAAGCAAGCTGACAAGGAGGAAGAGCGCACGCGCTGGGCTGTGATGTTTACGAAACAAATTATGTAAACATTTTCGTCTAATACATTTTATTTTATAAAATATATTTCATAATAATTAATATCAACAGTCAGGGCATTTGGTCTAGTGGTATGATTCTCGCTTAGGGTGCGAGAGGTCCCGAGTTCAATTCTCGGAATGCCCCCATTCATCATTACTTTTTTAAATACCTTGTTTTTTTTTGTTTATGAAAGTCTTCATTTGTCAGTGGCCACTTTCTAGCTTCTAAAACACATTTTAATCAATGCTACAAGAAAAATTGTGCAGAGGTCCCATTTGTCAATTGTGATGATATAAACAACTATGCTCCATTAAATGTCAACGTGATTCCCAGCATATTTAAATTCAAAAATAATGAATACCAACAGTGCTTCAGAATTCAGATCTCAGTAAGCTACTGTAATTAACACTATGAATTTGAATTCTCGACTACCAATAAATATATATATTCGTGAATGATACAAATGAAAAAAGTTAAAAAAAATAATAATAATAATAATTGATGCTTTACAACACTAAATCTCTCTCCCTCCTCCTAAAGTAAACTTTGTGCAACCGAATCTCAACTACCATTACCATATTGAGTGCTCAAATGGATAAAACCTTGCTAGTCATTTGGTCCTGTTTTTAAACTTCTGACGTTGTTGTTCTGGTTGTTGTTGTAGTTCGGTTTTCTTGCTACTTGGGTTTGAACAATTCACCTCAGTTGAGTTGCTGCATATCTTAGTAGTCTTTGTCTCTACACCAAGATAATTTGACAACACTCTCCTCACCCCAAAGCCGCGACGATGAGGTTTGATGCTGTTGTTGATGTTGTGGAGGAAAGGAGTTCTCTCCCCTCTTGCAGGACTAATTAGTGGCACAGCCGCAGATGAAAAGCTAGGAGTGCCAATTGATGCTTTGTGTGGTGTAGTGCCTGAGACAGACACTGAGAGTGGTGGACGTGTAATCTTCTTCTGCTGAGAAACCATGTTAACTGTAGTTGTAGGAACCAATGCAAACCTCTCTGAATGTTTTGTCAAGTCATCAACATACAGCAAATCATCAATGCGGGCCACAATGTTGAAAGCCATGCTCTCCAATACTCTTGAGTAGCTCTCTAGCACAGATTTTCCAACATCCTGAAATGTTTGTGTGAAAATGTGTCAATGATATATATGCTACTATGAATGTAATGATTAAAGGGAAAAAATTTATATACAGTTCCTTAAGTACTGTTGGGGTTGTTCTTCAATCAAAATTAGAGTTTCACCCTGGTAATCCATGTAGTCCTTTAATGTATATCTTTATCACGAATCACAAGATACAAATTAAATTCTAATTGAAACAACACCAACCAACATCTAAGGAATTGTATCAAAATTTTGTCAGAAAGAAAAATGCATTGAACCAACCACCTTGTTGCACTGGATCTTGCTGGTATCAAGGGTAGTTTGACTTAAGCCTGGGAAACGCTGCTTCAAGGAAACTAGAATGTTTTCAGCTCTATCTGCTAGTAGTTCTCTCTTATCTCCATCAATCATGAAGTCCTTGACTATTTCCCATGATGATTTTGTGGTAGAACGGTTGGGGTTTGGTGAGGACCTAGAGTGAGCTCTTCGCCGCCAAACATAAATTGCTGCTTCCACACGGTTTGCAATCTCTAGTGCAACATGTTCAGAGGATATGTCTAAGCAATCAAGAAGGCACTCTGGGGAGAATTGATCTGATGTTATGTAACGGTAAACAAAATCCCCCAAGCAAGTTCTTCCATTCTGCAAAATCCATATTCAAGACAAAGTCATAACATGACAGAAAATTAGTACATGTTTTTCTTTTTTCGGGGTGATCCCAGGGTATCTGTCGAGTCAGAAAATGTTCTTTCAAGATATTTAAGTCCATTTAAGGAGTTGATGTCTCTTAATAGAGTTTTTTATACACATAAGCCTGAAGATTGAACCCTTGATGTTTAAGGTAATGTACCTTTCAAGATATTTAAGTCCATTTAAGGAGTTGATGTCTCTTAATAGAGTTTTTTATACACATAAGCCTGAAGATTGAACCCTCGATGTTTAAGGTAATGTACATGTATGCCAAAAGAAAATGTGTGGTAGTCCCTTGAATTTATTTGCAGGTAACTAAGGTATGCCATGTAATGGTGTAATCAATACCCTTAGTTTGGTCTTTTATCTTAATCATAGAATGACATAAGGGGAAAAAAGTGTATTAATGATAGCATTTAGATTAGACCTTAGGAAGAACTTCCAAATATGACTCAGGAACTTCCATTTCAGCCAAAGCAATGCTGTTGATAGCCATGGCTGCTTTTAGTATTTGGTTTGCACATTCTCGAGAGTGATTCAACTGTTTTCTTGAGTCTTCACTGAGTCCTGCAGGGGGGACACGAGGCACGGGAAGCCACCACTTCTCTTCTTGCCGCTGAATTGTTCTGCGAAAAGAGGCCGAACCATCTGCATCTGGGGCTACAATTCCTTGGTCTACATACCAGAACTCTGTAGCAGTGAAACTGTCTAAAATTTCCTGTTATTAAAGAAAATGTACATTAAGGCAACAATCATTCAATTATAGTGAGCCATGAGAGAACAAGATTCAATACTCACGAGAAGCATGTTGTCAAGTTTGCGGAGAGCTGGAAGATTGATAAAAATATCTGCCCTAGGCCTGCAAGTCATTACCTGCAGAATGCACCATATTAGAAAACATCATAGATTCATGATTCATCAATTCCCCCTTTTGAATAAAATCAGAGTTCATCATTAAAATTAAGACTCAATCCAATTTTACCTCGAGCTTACTCCCATCAGGATATGTTTGCCAAGAAGGCATCAACTCGACAATGTAATCACTAACACTAACAAGCCATTCCATCTCTCTCTGCCACATTTCTTTCTTCTCAGAAGGTAAAGGTTCTAGTCTCCATAATTGCCCAAATACAGTTGCTACAAGTTGCAAATAATCCAAACTTGAATAAGTTATAAAACTCAAATTTAAAACCAGAACAGAAAATTCAAAATTTTGAACTATTTGCCAACATAGACAAACTAAGTAAACAGCTTCTCAATTACATAATGAGCCTATGCAAGTGTTTGCAAGATGGAAAGCATACCGCAGAGATTAGTAATGGCATTAGAAATGGCCAAAGCAGTGCAAACCCCTTTTCCAGAACCTGACATATCTTCACCAAGCAACAATTTTGCAAACCTCTCCTTCATCATGTCAAGTTCTGTTCCAAACAAAATTTTAAAAAAAAATCCAATAATTATCACCAATTAGAGTTATTAGACAACAAAGTCAAAGTGATATTAATGACTTAAAAAGGGATTAATAACTCCAACCCTTTAAAATTCCTGTCCACAATCCTTTTCTAGTTTCCAAACACATCATATCCAATTATCCATTTGTCTCGTAACATATTAAAAAAAAAAAAAAAACTAACCTGACAACTTCAAGCCAATACTGGTAAACTTTTTGTCTTCCAAGTGGGATTTATGTCTGTTTTCTTTTTCATCAGAACTAGAGCGCTTGGAGATTGTGGCCTTGAGAATAGGCCAACCAAGAGGAGCAGGTGAAGAAGACCCTTTTGCCTTAGCTTCATCAGTAGAAACTGAAGAACTGGATCCACAGAAACTGGTATCACTGGAAGAATAATCTGTGGTGAGACAAGACAAAACAACCCCATCACTTTTCTTTTGAGAAGAATTTTCGTTTTTCTTAGATAAAGCATCCATCTTTGAGGAAAAGAAAGGTGTTTTTGGATTCGAAAAGGCAGTCACCACTCGCGAAGATAAGAAGATACTGGGAACGTGGGTTGGGACATGGAAATGGTTGTTTAAGGATATATGAAGGGACCGCTAAGGTTGTTTTGTTCCATGGAAAGAAAAGACGATGTAGTAATGATGAAGACGTGTGGCTTTTTCCGAAAAGGATTGTGAGATTCTACTACTACTACTACCACTCCCTGCAATGCAGTGGCATACAACAACAAAATTTGATTTTTCAAGTTTGAAGTTATTACTAAAATGCTAGTAACGTCTCTCTTCTGACTTTCGCTCTCAGGGTACTTTCAAAATAATATCAATAAAAAAATTTGAACCTGGTAGCTGTGAGTAACACTTCAACTACAAGTCTACAACAACACGCTGAGATATCATAATTACTTTTTTGGCCTTTCACATTCACTGTTATTCGTTGCAACATTTTGTACCCGTGCTTTACTGACACATAACCAGCAAATGCAAATCACTATTTTTAGTGTCTAAAAATGTACTACTATCTTAGTCTCTCAAATTAAATTAAAAAATTTAAATAAGAATCTGAAAGTGTAGTTTATTAATTATATTAGGACTGTAGGGTGAAAAAAAAATAAAACAAAGTGAATTGTGATAAAAAAAAATTGAATTAAAATTGAATGTAAAAGTATGAGTTTTATTTTATTGCTTATTTCTTTCATTTTTTATTCTTTTTCTTTTTATATGATCACACCCTTAGTTTAAAAAAAATTAAAAAAGTGTTAGTACTCTTTTTAATATCTACATGTTATTTATTTATTGATTAAAACTTATAAAATTATGAGATATTTATGAAATAAAATATGAATTTTTGTGATTTTCAAAAAAAAAATTAATTGATAAGAAGAAGTGTGTTTAGAGTAATGTATGAGTATTTAACTTATATGAAGAAGATTTTGCAAATGATGATTAAAATTAGTATACTAATATGCAAAAAATATCAAGTCCTGGTTGTCTATGTGTCTGTTTGGATGGATATTAATAAAATTGATTTTGCATGTAATTGATTTTGATTAAAATTAATTTTGAAGTAATATGATTTATGTTTTAATATTTTGTTATAAAATTAAATGAGGAGTAAAATTCAGTATAAAATTTTGAATCCAACAAAAAATTATTCAAAATTATTTTAACCGAAAATTAATTCAGGACCCAAAATCAATTTTAAATTTTTTGTGAAACTAATCATATGAAAATATATTCAAAATTATTTTTTAACTCAAAATCTATTTTTCAATATCAAATCAAACATACATTGTATCTTCCAACTCCTGCTATCAAAGTTATTGATGGCATTTATCGACATTGAATTTTGTTTGATTCGGTTGCATTAAAAAAAAACAGCATCCTTACTTAACTCCGGATGAGAATTTATTGAGTATAATTTATGGAGTATAATTTTTTGGTATAATATCAGCTACTTCACTTGAAAATTTGTCCCATAGATTCTTTTTTTTTTAAAAAAAAAGTTTAGTATAATATCATCTATTCACGAGTTCTGAATTATTATCGATCAAGGGTTATCCAGTAATTTCCGTGATCAATTCATAGCTAAAACCTTATTATTACCATCAGTCAACCAAGGGCTATTCTGTAATTTGCGTCAGTTTATGTCTGTTTTTTAATTCCACTTATAACCAAAATATGGCCGTTAAAGAGCAGTTAGGCCTTGACAGAAAGTTGCTCACATCCTTTAAGATAATCTTTCATTATCCAAGCTAGAATTCAAGCTAACGGTCTTTTCCAAATTTATTTAATTAATTAATTAATTAAATGAAGATACGAGTTATCAAACAAAACTGAATTCTCTATAATAGTCTACGATATTCTTATGGAGAAAATATATAAATATTTTTTTGGATGACTATTAACTAGATATAAATATAATTAGTAGACATTATAGTTAATCAAATATATATTTATAGGTTTAATGATGATATATTGTAAAACAGTTTACACGGTTAAGTATCAATAAATCAGACATCATTATTATATGATTTTTTAAATAATAATTATAAAAAATAACAAATTTAACATGTAATATTATTCATAATCGAATAATATTGTAAAATTTATTTTACATGCTTCACCTATTATTTACCTTACTGTATTGTATCTAAAGTTCTGCTAAACCCATAAAATCATACATGGAGGAGCTTGTTTAGCCTATATGTATACTGTCTGACAGCATTCCACATTGGCCAAAGTTCAATTCTGATGCAAGTATATGCTGATACAATTACTGTAGTTACCTATAGATTTACCTAAAGTTATTAACTTCCTAATATAATAATTTTTTACATTTATCATAAGTATGTAAAGTCTTTAAAATTTAAGTAGAAATAGGGATATAATTAAAGGACCATTATTAATGTTGTCTGGATTTTTTAAATGGATGATGGATAATAAAAACATTCTTTTAAAAGTGGAAAAATAAAAAATAAATACTAAACTGACAACAAATTTTAGAAACACTGTTTTTAACTGACTATAATTTATTATAATTAAAAGTTTTTAAAAATCACAAAGAATATAAAGTTTTACTTTTTTTTTTAACAAATTTTACTCATAATTTTATAAATTTTAATAAAAAAGAGTGTCTTAAAAAATGAAATAACCAATATATAGGTAATATTTATCCTAATATTACACAGTTAATTTTAAGAATACATAAATCTAATCAAACAAACATTGAGCTAATGTACAATCTAAATAAGAACATGTTTAAAAATTCAGCGCAAAATGAATTCTGGGATAAAAGTAATTCTATAAAAAATCAAGACTTTTATTTGTTGGATTTACATTAAAACATGTCATAATAATTTCAATTATAAACTAAACATACACTAAATTAGCCACAAGCATGGTTATCATTATTTTATATCGTTTAGAAACATTATTATCGCACTATATAACCATTTCTTCCTCGTCGTCTTGCACTGTTGCTACTAAAGTGCATGATAGCCATAGGCGACAAAAATCCACAACTGCTTTTGATTGCATGACCATAAAATTTGCCTAATAATCAGGAACTAGTAATATTCAGTTAAAAGTATGTATTTTTAATTGTATAAAATATAAAGAAGGTCTACTACGGCGTAGGTCGGCCAAAAGTGAAAAATGTCGAACTCGAAGAGGGAACTCACTACTCAGGGAAGCTAGGAGAAATAAAAAATAAAAAATTCATCAAACTAGTACATTTGTTGTTTCCCTAACTAATACATTTGTGCATTATATACAATTGATGTAACATTACTCTAATTAAGGACTTTAAAGCCTCCCTTATCACCAAAAAAACGTTAGTCTAATTAAAAAAAAAAAGTTACTATTTTTTTTATCGTAGAAATTGAAGACAACTAAGCTAGACCCAGGAAAAAAAAACTACTATAATACTACTTTTGTAGTTAAAGTCATAATAGGTATAGGAAATTGGACTTTTTTACTCTCTTCTGTTTCAAACAATTGTTATTTTAATTTTTTTAACTTCACATTTTCTCACATAAAAAAGTGATTTAGAAGTAATTTTATCTTTAGATGGAGATGTTATTGTTCTTTATGAAGAAAGAATTCAAATGTTTTAATTAATTTAATAATTTAACTAAAATGCATTGACACTTTTAAAAAAACATTATTATCTCATTATTTGTTGACTTATATAGTAAAATCTTAATTTATTTGTTGACTTATATAGTAAAATCTTAATTTATTTGATTTTTTATTAAAAAAACTAAATCAAGAATTTAATTTTTTTTATATTATTAGTTTAAAAATTGCATTAATAATTAATTAAAATCATCTAAAATATGATTTTTAAAATGATTACTATAAAAAGAAATTATTTTATTATATATAATGATTTATAATTAAATAACAGTATAAAAAAATTATATTAGCATTACATGCTAACTAAATTTCTTTAAAAAATAGATGATATGCATGTCATATGTCATTTTGTATAATCAAAGCTGACATAAATTCATTAACGTTTTCCTCTATTCTTTTTTCTCAGTAACCATGGAGATGACTTTCATAATCATACAAAGTTCAATTCAAATTTATCTAACTTTTTTCCGTTGAAAATCCACCCTACAAAGGAACGAAGGGATCAGAAGCTAAAGGCCAAAATGCCTACAACGGTTGCACGTTGTTTTTGACAATGGATTAGTTAAAAGTAAAGTGAAAAAGGAAACTGTTATTATATCCGCTTTTTAAAGCAGAGGCACCGTTAGCTCTTGACTTTTTTAGTTCATGGCCGCTACTTTTTTCAAAACTCATTTTTTGTGAACCTTTTTAAATTTACTTTCCGCTTTTTAAATTTACTGTCATGAGAATTTTCCCTGCACTGGGTGGTATAGAAATATCACCATCTCTAACGCTAAAAAAACAAAACATTTTCATAATTTTTATTAGGTTAAATATGTTTTTAAAATTTAATGATCATGATCTTATACAGCGATAAATTTACTGTAGATTATATGAAACCCAGTTTGGTACCCTTTAGTAGACTACTATGAGTAACAAACTGGCTTATGAGCATTTAATTCAGAGCGTTTGCTTCATCTCATTTTGATTTATCGAAAAACAGGCTTGTAATTTTTTTTATCAACCAATGTTATTTTGTTAATTTTTTTAAAATAGGTCATAGGTCAATTTCTCGAGTAAACATTTTTTTATTCTGTAAATTGGATAGAGAAATAAGAAGAAGAAAAAAAAGTGAGATTCCATCTGTTATTTTATAAAATTATCTCCAATGCATTGACTTACTCTTCCCAATCCCAAATTAGTTGCAGGTTTAGAAAGCTTCTGATTGTTGTTTGAATTTAAGAACAAACAGTAAGTAGTAAACACTAAGATTAAATTTGTTTAAACTTTTAAAAAAATAGCTTTTAAAAAATTATTTTTTATATAAGTGATTTTAAAAAAAAATAGATTGGATTTACTTCTTATGATAAATAAAAAAAATACTTTTTTTAAAACTAAAACAGTTTAAATAAAAAAAATATTTATTTTATTAAAATTAATATTTTTTAACAAATAAATCTATCCTTTTAAGACTTGGAATCTACATCAACACGTTATGTCCTTTTCACGTGCAATGCTGACAATTTTAAACAAAAAATAATTAAAACAATTTGTCCTCTCACTCTCTAAGTTTAATAAAAAAAAATAATATTTTTCTAATATTACTTTGATCTTTCTCAATCTATATAACTCGATCAAAAATTAGGGAGCGTTTACAAATTTTATTTAAATTCTATTTTTTAGATGATAATAATAATAATAATAATAATTTTATTTGATTATTTATATTAATGCTGCATAAAAATTAAACTCCAAAAAAATTAATTCAGTAATTTATTTCTATCCCTTTTATGTTTCTTTTCAACTGTGTGTATAAAAAAAATTATGGTTTTATAACGGAGCTTCAACATGTGATGTTTTGAGAATTGCAGAATATCCAGGATTCCACGGCAACGCTAAAAGAGTGTTTTCAATAAATTCCCCAGTGAGCGTGGACCACCCTAATTAAATCAAGGCATTATATGATACCCACTTCTCTGTCCATTGTTTTATCAGCTTCTATGATCTAGACCTTCATATAATATAATGCATACAATCAAGAGAAAATTTGAAAAACAAGATTGTTTCTTACATGTGAATTTATTATTTTCACGCCATACCACATTATTACACGGTGGTTTTTTATTGTAGTTATGTATATGTAAATAGATAAAATTTAAAGAATTTAAATGTTATGCCATAATTTTTTAAGAAGTTTGCAAATCAATTCCTTTATTCAATTAATTTAAAAATAATAATTTTATTTATATTATAAAATGACCTACATGTTTAATAAATTTTAAAATCATGGCCTTCTCTCTATTGCCTTTAGCTCTTCTCTGTGACCCCGTTCGTGCAGAGAATATGTTGGTTGTAGTAGCAACCTTTCCAAAGAAGAGTGGCTTTTGGCAATTTGGGTCATGCATCACTTTTCAGTTAAGGCCAAAATGTTGAGGAATAGATTCCATCATAGTCATCTTCATTTGATTATATCAGATGTTTCTTGTATAAAATTTTACTTCTTTGAAATAATATTTTTTTCCCTAATTTTTCTTTAGATGTTGACATCATCTATTTTAGTCTTTTTAAAATGAGAAGGTCTTTGAAAGTGTTTTTTTTTTTCCTTTTTCTTCTCTAAGAATATCTATAATGTATAATTCTTTATATGAGTTGTGTATTATAATTTTGTGTGCCTTATAATTTTATATAGATTTTAGTATTTTAAACAATAATTCACTCTAATATTAAGATTACTAGAATGAGTGCTTAAATTGATTTTATGGATCTTACAATCTTTAAAAATATTATTTATGATATAATATTATAAAACAACGGTTACTTATATATAAGTAACAATACTTATATAAATAACTTACGTCATATGTTCCAAAATAGAAAAAAAAACTCAAACAATATTACTTAAAAATTAAACAAACTCTTGTAAGTATGCGATTGTAGGTGTTCTAAGTAAATTATAGTCAAATTTGATCCACTATTTAACTTTGATCATTATTACCAAATATTAAACATTCATTTCTTGAGAAACTCTTCCGGGGGAATAATCTCAAGTCATAATCCAATATAATCCTTAAGTAACCGCAAAAAAATTAGGATATATCTTCAAATGTTATTTTTGAATTATTGATCACTTGTTTTAGCATATTCAGGGATGATATTATGAATTGGCCCAAAATCAAAGAACAATTTGATAAACCACTTTAAAATCCTATATAAATTTTGCTGGTATTAGTTCTTAATTCTTAATCCTCTCTTTTAACTTGTCTTTGCTGAAACAATATTGACTTCATAGACACTGGTATTTTATCAATTTTTTAGGGGAACGATACTTCACACAATACTTGTACACATGACATTCAAGATAATTTTCAAAAATCAAAATAATTTTCTTCTAGCTCTCACAACTTCTCAGTTCTCACCATAATGTTTGGTATAATATGTTTTATTATAAGTCTTTTTTGACATTCTTGGTTCATCTAGTTGAAAAGAGAAATCGTTTTAGGTTTTTTAAAATGGTTTATCGATCAAATGGTTCTTTAACTTTGGAACAATTCTTAATATCATCCTCAAATATGCTAAAGCAACTTTTAATACTTCAAAGATAATCAGACATGACAATGAAACTTATACTGCGCAAAATCATCTCGATTTTGACGGGAAATACTCGAATTGATCGGGTATGAGTTTGAATTCGAGAATTATTCGACTTTTTCAATCGGGGTTGGGGACGGAAATGTTACTGCCCGTTCCATATCCATTATGATACTCGCCTCGATGATGAAATTATTAAAAATTTATTAATTATTTGTTAATTTTTTTATAATTTTTATATAATTTAAGATTATTTTCTTAATGATTTTTGTAGACAAATACAATGCAAATACAAGTAGTTAAAAATAAATCTGTAACAATCATTTTTTTAAAATCAGATTTTCTAATATAATTTTTTTACAATTTTTTTTTATACAAATCTAAACCGAGGACGAAACTGAAGCGGGGATACCCGATATCCGAATGGGTAACAAATTTTAACCCCGTCATATATCGGGAACAAGTATATGTTGGAGAGTGGGAGTTGGGGACTAGGGAAACAATACCTATCCCCAATTCGCTCTGTTGCCATGTCTAAAAAATAATATTATTTTGCTATAAGATATATTCTTAGTTCTTCTGTGGCTATTTAAATATTTTAACTTTTAAAGAGAGTTTTATTTTAAGAAAACAATCAATTATCGTATATAAGTAAATGTTCGACAGCACAACTTAGCTGAATATTGAAAATTATGAACATTTTAACTATGATTGATTGATTTTTTTTTTTTAATGACACCAAGGAAACATTCATCGAATCCTTAGATCGATTCTTTTACCCAATTATCCTTTTTAATTTTTCTCTATTCAAGTATCTCTCCCCCTAAGTTATTCCTAAATTATTAGCATAACTATCCTGCATTATTATTTGTGTGAATTCGGGCCTCCTAGTTTCAAATTCACACCTTTTTTTTTTTTTAACTTTTTGCAGACTCCATTTAGAATTTGGGACCCCAAACTTGAAACAGGTTTTTTTTTTCATTTTTTTTGTTTTGATTATTTTTATTTTATAATTTTTTAATTAGTTAGTAATATATTTAATTATTGTATCTCAATAATATAATTAATTAATATATAATGTAACTAATTAATTAATTGTAAAAATAATTATTGATAATTACTAATATTTTAAAAAAATTATGACAACCAACGGCTAAATAATATTTTGAGTAGATATAAACATTGACAGAATAAATAATTAACATTTATGATAATATGTAGACACAAACAAAAACAACATAAATATTTCAACAACATCAACAACATGCACCGACCCACAATGCACTTCCACAATGAAGACAATACAATTAATTAATTATATTATTGAAATATAATAATTAAATATATTACTAATTAATTAAAAAATTTAAAGAATAAAAAAACAAACGTTTAGAGTTTGGGTTTCAGACACCCGAATTCGGGACTGGGAAGCACAAATTAATACTTGTAAATAGTAATGAGAGATAATCATGTTAATAATTTAGATGAGGGATAGTTGGATAGATAAAAAAAATTAAAAGGGATAATTGAGTAAATAAATCTCTTTACATGTTGTCCACAGTTTGGCTTTATCTGATTCCATCTTTTGATGCCACTTTTTACTTTTTAGAAGTTCGCTCTTTTTCTTTTAAAAAAATCTCATTGCATTTTGGTGCTAAGATATTATCAACAAAACCTCTGCATCTTGTTCTTGTTAAGATCTGCTGCTTAAATTTAGCCAAACTCTGTTATTTAATTCTTTTTAATTTATTGTAAATTTAAGATAAATACTAAAAATTATGAAAAGTTTGAATGCATGTACCATCTAATTTGTCCTAAATTTGCACGATACTTAAAAAAAATCACCTATCTGTTCACATGTTCTTACAAGCACTTGGAACAGTTTTAACTAGCATCCACACGGTATTTTATGTAAGTTTTAATTTTTAACTTAAGTAATATGAGGAAAGAAGTGATTAATCGGTAGAGGTCATAGATCTCCTGAGTTGCTGATATTTTTTTTCCAATACATCATTATCATTATTATTTGTATCAATCCTGATTAATAATATCTATAACAAAATTTAATCATACCTTTAAATAATAATCTTTAAATAATAATATAAGAATAATCAAATGTAGGAGTGCTCAAAATCAAATCAAACTTGAGAAATCAATAAAAAAAATTGAAAATTGCAAAAATGAAAAATCTTAAAAATCACATTTTTTTTAGTTTTTGAATCTTGTCATTAAAAATTGAACCAAACTAAATAATTTTCATATTATAATTATATTAATTTTTGTTGTAATAATTAATAATAAGTATTAAATAATTTATTATTTTTCATTTATAATTAATATGCATATTTTACTTTTATTTATTAAAAATATACTAATATTTTTTTAATCAGTAGAAATTAAACACAACATTAAAAAATTTACAATATTTATACATTTATTTAACCAATACCTTTTAGTAAACAATGTACTAATATTATTAAAAAATAACATTAACATAAAGTGATGTACATGTTATTATTATGTTAAAAAAATAATTAATAATATCATTTTATATCAATAGTAAATAAAAATAAAATAATAATTTTAAAATAAAATATGTTTAAACAAATTTAATAAAAAGATAAATTTATTTTAAAATAATATAACATAATAATTATATAAATTTAAATAATAATAATTAATTAAAAAAAATTATCAAATCAAATCCAACTCAACTACCAACCATAAGCATAAATAAAATCGAACCCCCATAGCAACCTTGTCTGGTGCATATGCATAAATAAAATTGCATCCTAGTGGAAGGAGTAACTTCTACCTGACGCTGCCACATGTGCTTTCATTAGTCAATCAATACAAATAAATGATCAATTTATCTTTTATCTTATATTTTTATTCAGTTTCTTTTTTTATTCAGTTTCATCTAATCAATCTTAAATAAATTAATCTACTAAACTGAAAAAACAAGATAAAAAACTAATTTAAAGAAAAATAAGATAAATAATTAGATTAATTTTTTAAAAAGATAAAACATCATACTCAACAACAAAAATATAAGATAAAAGATAAAATTATTCATTTAATCTATTAACATTAATAAAATAATTAATCCATTTCAAAAAATAATTAAAAAAGAGAAGAAGAAGAAGAATATGAAAGGAGCAAGAGAAGAAAAAACGTGACGAGGGACAACACAACAGAGAAGAAAGGGGCCAAAACCAAAAGACAAATCAGAAACTGAAAAGGAACTGCACATAAGCATTCACAAAAGCACCAACCAACGTAACGCCTCAACCTCAATCTCTTCAAACTCGCGCGTTCTTCCCCCTTCGCCTCGTACGTTCAATTTCATGCTATTTCTATGACTTTGCCTCCATTTAACGTTTGATTTGTGTTTTTTTTCCAATCATTTGCTTGTTTCGTGCTCCTTGATATTTGTTCAAATGAAATTAACTCATTCGTTGTTGTTTTTTTTAACTAGCCTTTTTTTTCGGTTTATTTCGCTGACCATATCAAATAATTTAGTTGTAGAATTATATGCTTTTGTTGGAATTTTATCAGCTTTGGACTTGTTTTGAATCGTGTCAGTCATTTTCTTGGGGGAAAATAAGATGAAAATCAGAATGAGATTTTATTTTCCTGTTTATATGTTAAATTAAGAAGGAGAATTTTTTGGTGTCAGGAAGAATTTCTTTTTCATGTTAGTCAAAGTAATTCATCATCATATTAGTTTGTGCTTGTGTGTAGGGATGTTTAGGTTAAAGAAGAAAGATAATAATCTAGATTAATAGTATTGTGCCATTGTGTGTAAGTTTGGTGTAGCTACCCTGTGCTTATTGTCAACTTTTACAGGCCATCTAAGTTTGATTTTGTGCAATTGGCATTGAACTTAAAACAATTTTTATTGTTTGATTAACCCCTAGTATGTTAGGATGGACGAGTTTGCATGGGAAAGGGAAGAGAGGTTAGTTTTTCATTTTTGAATTTACTGAATTATTAAATGTTTTAAACAGAAGAATGTGGGGTGATTGGAAGGTTACATAATAATCTCACTGTTTTACAAATATCAATTATGGAGAATGTTTACTTGAAATGGAAAATTACCCCTCCCTTCCCTTCCCCACCAAATTTGTCCATCCATGAATACTCTTAAATGATTCAAATCCACCCTTCTTAGGTGTTATGGCTTTCAATGGATTTAGAAATTGGGGAATCCTAACTGTGAAGAAATTAAACAATTCTATGATTGACTTCTAATATTATGTTTTTTTGTCAAAGCTGCTGCAGGCAGTATATGTATTGCAATCCTCCCAATTTGGTTGAGACTCCACATACGCGACAAGGACTGCCTTGTTTCCGTCTCTGCACTCTATTCTGGAACTTTGTTTGAAATTAAACGATTTACATTAACTTTGGTCATTGATGTGGCCCATTTGCTTGCTATTCAACAAGATTCTCAAGGCAGGGGATGAAGGAGAATTAAAAGGGGATAATTTGAATGCGATAGATCCGTACCTGTTTCAGCAACCATCAATTAACATAGATTCCCATCCTCCCTCCTTGCGCTGTTCACACTTCATTGAAGTAAGAGCATGAGATATGTGGCTTAAAACTCATTCTTTACATATTATATACTAGAAATTTTTTTCTGTTGATTATATCTGTAATAAACTTTATCTAATTATACTTATAGGTACCACACATAAACCAAATATATACATGGGATTGTGGCCTTGCTTGTGTCTTGATGGTTTTGAAAACTATTGGCGTCAACAACTGTGATATTCAAACACTGGCTGAACTATGCTGCACAACTAGGTCTTTTCCTCTATAAAAGCTTAAAATTGTAGTTACTCTGTTATATGAAATGCTTGAAGATACTAGACAATACATGCATGCCTATTTCTTATGCAATTAAGAAGGAAGCATAGTTTGGAGTCTTTGAGCTTCCTTTGGATGTATTTAATAGGCTAAGTAAAGTGCCGATAGTGTGGGACTCACTATGGGTTCTACACAAAATTGTGAGAATATACTCTATAGGACTATGCCTATGCAAATATATATCTAGTCCTCCTCTCTCTTCTGTCTCTCTTTTATTGGAAATCATTGCCAATCTTAAAGTGTTAATCAGGTGACAGGGTTTCTTAGTATCTTTACATTTTGGACCAAAGTATCATCAAATTTTGAAGACTAAAATACTAAATAAATGTATTTGATGCATTGTGATTAATGTAGTGATATTACATATATAACTAACCTTCCTCCTTGGCCCCTTCCTCTTTTATTTAGCCCAAAGTTGTCACTAGCATTTTAAATCTTACCTTGTTACCTAAAAATGATCAGACCATCTTGCATTTATCATGTTTTAGTACACATTTTGTATATTTATATTTGATAATCCCATGGTTGCTGTTGTTATTATTATTTAATACATTTTCCCATTAAGGTTTTGTAAAAAGTCAACTATCCCAAAAGCATGAGCTGTTTGGTGAAGTCAAATGAATAACTTGATTATATTTCTAACGACTCTCATGCAAGAGCCCATTATGCATGGACTTGAAGGGTAGACAATGCATAAGCTCCTTACATTGTGCTTAAATTCGACATAAAATAAGAAAATTGGTGGTGGCATGAGGTAACCTGTATACTATAGATTATTTGCATGTAATTTATGTCTTACACTGTATGGGACTCAAGTTACAAAACCAAAGTGCTTATCAGATTTTTCACATAGGGGAAGAAAAAAGGAAAATAAGATTTTTTTTTGTTTATTTTAATGGTTGAATATAAACACAAGTTATGTTTTTGTTAACTTTTCAGGATGATGCTGTCAATCGTTGCAACTTTATTTTTGTCAACAATAGCATCAATATGAATCAAATAGTAGAACAAATTAATATCATGTACAAAAAAATAAACACAGATGAATATTGTAATTCGATATGAAAATGTATGATGAACTTCTCACTAGTCTCACTGTTTACTACTGTTTTGCAGCATTTGGACTGTTGATTTGGCATATTTATTACAGAGATTTGCTGTTGCTTTTTCCTACTTCACAGTTACATTTGGGGCAAACCCAAACTATAGCATTGAATCATTCTACAAGGTGATTCATTGTCATACTGAAATAGTTACAAGCTCTTTAGTTTGTTTTTAGTATTAGTAAATCCCTAATATGGTCATCAGGAGAATTTTGAAACATCAATTTGGTCATGAAATTATGACTTTTGGTCATCAAACAGTAACTCAGGGCTATTTTGTTTTTGATGCTGTAAAACTATCAATTGAAGTCTGAAGAGTAAATAGATGCAATAATCTTTTGAAGAGCAAATTAATGCTGAGGACCAAAATGGTGGTTTATTTGACTCTTGTGTCTTTGCTCATGCCTGTTTTTGGTTGAAGAAATTGAAGATATAAAATTTTTGTTAAGAGTGGTCAAAATTGGGTTTGAGATATATTGGTATCAGAGAATTATCCAAGTGGACATTTTAAATGGCATAGGGTTAGGTGATTCACCAGTGTAAACAGAAAAATGGACTTGCCTAGCTCAAAATGTACCAGAGCTTGGCTGTAGGTCTTACTGATAATCATGATTGAGTGGAACGGGTACCAGGTTTAGGTTATGGCATGTCCAGTTTTATGATTGTCACTTTCAATGTTTGTTTATTGGAGCATTTGAAAGAACCTTGCTGTATGGATCTTTCTTCTGCATGCATTCAATGCTTTTGTCTACCTATTGCATAAAATTGATGGGATTTTGTTTTAAATATTGTGTAGGAGGAACTGCCTAATGATCTAGTGAGAGTGGATTTGCTATTTCAAAAAGCAGTGGAGGCTGGCATTGATATACAGGTATGCTGCATGCCTGCACCTTTTTTATTGGATCCCCACAGTATTAATCAGAGAAGTTCTGAGATTGTCACTATTGGAAAAGAAAAGTAAAATGTTGCATCATTTCTTTCAATTAATGTTTTATTGTTAGCTGAGGGCGAGCCCTGGTGCAGCGGTAAAGTTGTGCCTTGGTGACTTGTTGGTCATGGGTTCGAATCCGGAAACAGCCTCTTTGCATATGTAAGGGTAAGGCTGCGTACAACATCCCTCCCCCATACCTTCGCATAGCGAAGAGCCTCTGGGCAATGGGGTACGAAGTTTTTAATGTTTTATTGTTAGCTTGTCTTGGTATAAAACAATTAAAGGGTGTGAACTTAGTTCAGTCAGTTGCAATTTTACCACATACATTGTGCACTGGTAATTAGGAAATCAACTTTTTATAACGGTTTGTAAAATGGTTTTCTCTGGCAGATTTTCTGGAATTAGAAGAAAATGAGTCTATTTGGATATACTTCTCCATAAATACTTATGTGAAAAGAAAATAAAATGAAAAAAATGAAACAAGTTTTTCCATATACTAAAATTACCTTATGCATAAGTTAAAAATTAGTTTTTGGAGAAGCTAATATGAAGGAGAAACTAATTTGAGAGGTTATACAAATTAACTTATGCATAAGCTAATCTTAGCTTAAGAAATAGCTTATTTCATTTTTCCTTCTTATTTTCTTCTCCTATAACCGCTTATGGAAAAGTTTATGGTTATTATCTTTACTTCTGTGTGGACTGTGGAGACTTTTTATTTGCTTACGGCTTTGTTGTTTTTTTGTAAGTAGCCAACAAACCTTTTGTTAGGACCAAAAACAGAAACATGAAAGAAAAGAAAGATTTTATTAAATTAAATGGAAAGAACAGAAAATAGGAGAGATATCTCTCTTCCAAGGGTTTTCCCATTCACAAAGGATTTCTCCTTCCACAAAGAGCAAAAGCTCAATTTACAAATGATACTAGTTAGAATGCCTCTTCCCATACATCCTCCTCCTATTTATTTACCTTTCAAATCCACTCTAACTGACTAACCTTCTACTAACAAACTCCAATAACTGTCCTAACTTTTAAATTTTTTCCAATTCCCATCTTTTTACAGTGCAGGTCAATTAGTGAAGAAGAGATTTCTATTCTCATATTGTCTGGGAAATATATTGCAATTGTATTAGTTGATCACAACAAATTGAGGTAGAATTTTTTTATAATCCTTTCTTAACTTAACTGGCTTTAATACTTGATGTAGAATAAGTGTAGTACATTTATGTACTCCAATTGCTCCTACCAACTTTAGATAGCACCTGACTGAGATAAACCAAGTTCATTTGTTGACAAACACTTTCTTTTTTTTTTTTTGAAAATTTGGTACCCTGGGTGTAATGTAAATTCTTTTACTATTTCATTTTCTTTTCCTCAATAATGTCATTTTCCTTGGTGATGAGCAATTCTAGCTTGCTTCTGAAAAGGTTCTGTTTCAGTCATGTTTTGCAAGAAGATGTTCCCATGCCTGGTCTTTTCAGCAACAACCCTGGCTACACAGGTGAACATTTATATTCTAGCTTTAACTTATTTTCATCTGTTTTGGATGTATTCCAAGTGGAAGTTACTACCTATAATTGTCCTATACATGTGTGTAGCATTCCTTTTTTATTTATTTAGACCAGCAGTGTGATGTTCTAAAGAACTTCATATAATGATTTTAGACAAATATATAAACATATTATTCTATTTCAATTTTTTATTTGGGTAATGGGCAGCTAACATTTTCATGGCTTTTAACTGACCTTCCTTCAAGAAGAAATGTTATTATGCTGCATGAACCTGAGGACCTAGCTTCATTTTTTGCACACCTCATAAGGGTGTGTTTGGTTTGTATTTTTATTTTTTGTTTTCATTTTCTGAAAACTGTTTTCATTTTCAAAAGATTAGAATTCTGAAAACATATTTGGTTTGACTTCTTGAAAATTGGTTTAGGCGTTTTATCTATTCAATAAGAATGTATGCTTTGAAAAATTGATTTAGGCATTTCAACAAACACCTTATCAGCAACAAAAACCTTTTTAACCCTAGCACACAAGATTGTGCCGTCACCACCCTCCACTATGCCGTCGAACCACCCTTGTTCGCCGGCGTTGCACCTCACCACCAACAAGCAGTTGAGGACGCCACAAAACCTACCCAGAAGGGAACAAAATCGTTGAAGTTCCAACATAACCACTAACTAGACTAATTTAGGTTGCAATAGGGTTTTGGTGTGATAGGTGACGGTGCACGACATTTTGATAGTGGAGGTTGGGTCACCGACGTTTAGGCTGATGATTGTGGAGGACAGGGCGATGCAATTGGTTTGGATTATGGTTTGGTGTTTGCAGGTGTGGGTGGTGGCCGTTTGAGGCATTGATGATGGAGTTTGGAAGTAGGTGGTGGTGCGTTGTGGACTGGTGATGATTTCAGGAGATAAATGTTGAAGGAGAAGAAGGTAGGAGAAGGGTGGGTCCAGAGTATCGGAGACGAGGCTGCTAACGAAGTTGGTAATAATTACGACTCGTGCCACCATGTTTTCCTTTTAGAGAAAACATTGAAAACGACAAATCCTTGTTTTCAGTTTTTAGCCTTTTCTTTAGAATGTTTTCACTGAAAATGTTTTCAAAATTTAAAACAAACACATTTTCAAATGCATTTTCTGTTTTTACTGAAAATGAAAACAGAAAATGGACAAACCAAACACCCCCTAAGTTTGTGAACCCATTGATTTTCCTTTTCTCAATATTTGTTATTTCTCCTTTTCTTTCAAACCCATCCCAAAAAACTATGTGCTTTTAAGGACAGGGAAGCTAGTGCTAATTTTAATCGCACTGTATTGTAGCTACACCAAATGTTTCTGCTGAAAATGATTTCAAAGATTGATAGCTGTTGGTATCCTAAAGTTCTAATTCTTGAACTCTAAAATTATGCTTGTTTTCACCTGTGAATATGAGCTGATATTTTTCTCACGTGTGAGAAACTGGTAATATCCTCACAACAGATTTATTCTTCTATTAGTATTTCTTGAGACATTCTAAAATTAATAAATTTATTAATCAGTTAATAAGTAGAAAAATTCCGTTGACAGGTCACTATGTGTTGATATGTGGCTATGATGCTGGAGCAGATATGTTTGAGATTAGAGATCCTGCCAGCTCTAAGTATCCTCTTTTCCCTCTTTCTACTTCTGAATTTATATTAATAAAAATCCAAAACTCATTAAAGATAAATGTGTCACTTAATCATTAATGAGTTTCGGATTTACATATCATGTTTGTGTATAAGCATTCATATTTATGTGATTTTTGAAAGAAGTTCTTTCGAGTTCCAATGTTCATGAAATTTATCCAGGCAGGGAATGTTTAATGATACTGATAATGGCTCCATTCTGATTGTATCAGTGTTATTGTTTGTTAAACCTTTTGGTTTACTGGATAAACAATGTTTCCTTAACTTTGTTGGATAAGCAGGCTAACTGCTTAGAATGGTCAGAGTATTACTCAGTTATGGTAACAATTTTGGCTTATGGAGTTTAAATTATCAAATTTGCACATAGTGCTTCTATAACCATATATTTAATGAAATAACTTGTCAGATCAAAACTAGTCGCATAAGCAGAAAAACTGTCCTTCCGTTGCATCAATTTAGATGTCTGCATACATGCCTTAGATGGCAAAAACCATCGGTGTGAATATTCATAAAATTGTGCTATGCCTTATGTTTCTAGCTCTATTTCTTTTCACCATGGTTGAATTTGCTGCTATAGCAAAGGATACAACACAAACAAGTGAAACGAAATCGGTCAAATAATAAATTTTTATTTTATTATTTTTCATAAACAATATGCTGTATTGGAATATGACAAACATCTGCATATTATTTGAGTGGATAAATCATTGCCTAGTTTTTTTTTGTGATTTTGAGCCTAATATAAGAGTTGATTATGTTAGAGTTTTGTGGTCTTAGTTCCTTTGTCTCACATAGCTTGGTTTGTAAAACTTGTGTCTCATTAGTGTTATATATAGAGACATCTTGTAAGCTTTAAAGTGTGCAAATAATAAAAAGTTCTCTTAGTGTAGCCGTGGACGTAAGTACATACATTGTGTGCTGAATCACGTTAGAACTTTGTGTCTTCTCTCTTTTCTCCTTATTCCTTTCTCTTCTTCTTATTGCTCTATACTAACAATTGGTATCAAAAGCTTTTGGTTACTCTACGGGATTCCCTTAGTTTAGAGGAATTAGTGAGAGTCTTCTCAATTTAGAGGAGGCAGTGGGAGTAATGACATTAGAAAAGGGGAAGGTGAAGGTCGAGAAGTTCGATGACAGAGATTTCAGCTTTTGGAAGATGCAGATAGAAGATTATCTATATCAGAAGAAGCTGTATCAACCCTTATCAGGGGATAAGCCAGACGACATAAAGCAAGAAGAATGGAACTTACTAGATCGACAGGCTCTTGGCGTGATCAGATTGACATTAGCCAAGAACGTCGCGTTCAACATCGTATACGAGAAGCCATCAACAGCCAACAAAGTATATTTGATGCGTCGGTTGTTCAACCTCAAGATGGGAGAATGTATCTTTGTAACTGATCATATTAATGAATTTAATACTATTCTTGCCCAGTTGGAGTCAGTGCAGATTAAATTTGAGGATGAGGTGAAGGCATTGATTCTATTGTCATCACTACCGGATAGTTGGGCTGCACCTGTTATTGCAGTTAGTAGTTCTACAAGGGAGAACACATTAAAGCTTAGTAACATCTGTGACTTGATCTTAATTGAAGATGTTCGCAAGAGATATTCAGGAAAATCTTCTAGTCATGTTTTCAATTCAGCATTGAATAGTGAAGGCAGAGGAAGGACTACCCAGAAGGGTCAGAATGGTCGAGCCAGATCAAAGTCAAGAGGGAAAGGTCAGACAAAATTTCGAAACGACATTATCTGCTGGAATTGTGACAAGAGAGGCCACTTTACCAATCAGTGCAAGGCACTAAAGAAGAACAAGACTCATAAAAACAAGGAGCGTTAATTTGCAGCTTGGATAGTCCTGTTGATTCATGGATTATGGACTCAGGTGCGTTATTCCATACCACTCCCTCTAAAGATTTATTGTCTAACTATATTTTTGGAAGGTTTGGGAAAGTTTACCTTGCAAATGGAAAATCTCTTGACATTGTCAGAAGAGGTGATATTGACATCAAGACCTCCAGTGGATCCCTATGGACATTGCACAATGTTAGACATATTCCTGCCTTAAAGAGAAATTTAATCTATAGGACAGTTGGATGATGAGGGGCATTACACCACTTTTGGAGATAAAACTTGGAAGGTAACAAAAGACAATCTCGTTGTGGTTCATGGAAAGAAGCGAGAATCTCTTTACATGATTGCAGATGAGAATATGGTAGCAGTTACTAAGGTTGTCAACAATTCAATCCTATGGCATCAAAGACTTGGACACATGAGTGAAAAAGGAATGAAGCTTATGGCGGCAAAGGGTAAGCTATCAAGCCTGAAGCATGTTGATGTTGGTGTTTGTGAACACTGTATCTTTGGAAAGCAGAAAAAGGTTAGCTTCTCAAAGGCAAGGAAGACTCCTAAAGTTGAAAAGCTAGAATTGGTGCACACAAATATTTGGGGGTCAGCCCCAGTGAAATCTGTTGGAAACTCACGCTATTATGTCACCTTTATTGACGACTCTACCAAAAAGGTATGGGTTTATTTTCTTAAAAATAAATTTGATGTGTTTTCTATGTTTAAAAGGTGGAAAACAAAAGTTGAAAATCAAACATGTCTAAAGGTTAAAAGTCTGAAATCTAACAATGGCGGAGAGTATGATAGTCAAGAGTTTAAGGACTTCTGTTCAGAACATGGGATCAAAATGATTAAGACAATACCAGGAACATCTGAGCAAAATGGTGTTACAGAAAGGATGAATAGAACCTTGAACAAAAAAGCAAGATGTATGTGGATCCAATCTGGCTTGCTTAAAGTATTCTGGGTAAAAGCAATAAACACAGCAGCATATTTCATCAATAGAGGACCATCAGTTCATTTGAATTATTAGCTGTTCGAAGAAGTATGATCTAGAAAGGAGGTAAAATTTTCACATTTGAGAATTTTTGGTTGTGTTTTATATATACTGATAAACTCTAATAGTAGAGATAAATTGGAACCAAAGACGAAAAAGTGTTATTTTATTGATTATGGATCTAACATGTATGGCTACAGGTTTTGGGATGACCAAAACAAGAAAGTTATTAGAAGCAGGAATGTCACTTTTAATGAGAACTTATTCTATAAGGACAAATTTTCTGCAGAATCTACATGTACAGGTAAACTATTAGAAATTTCTGAGAAAACAACACTTGAAGAAATCTCAAAAAATGATGTAGCCAATATAAGCCAGAGTACAGGAGTAGAGGTTAAGTCAGAACCAGAACCATCAACTCCTCCAAGAAGATCTAGCAAAATTTCAGTACCACCAGATAGGTATTCCCCTTCATTGCATTATTTGTTGTTAACTATTGTTAGTGAGCCAAAATGTCTCAATGAGGCTACGTAGGGGAATGACTCTATTGAGTGGGAACTAGCAATGAAAGATGAGATGACATCCCTTCAGAAGAATAAGACGTGGTCTTTAATTAAATTGTCAGAAGGAAAGAAAGTGTTACAGAATAAGTGGGTCTATAGGCTAAAGGAAGAATCTGACAGTAGAAGAAGATACAATGTGACACTTGTGGTGAAAGGGTTTCAGCAGAAACAAGGAATTGATTTCACAGAGATCGTCTCTTCACTTGTAAAGATGACTACCATCAGAGTTATTCTGAGTATTGTAGCTGCAGAGAATCTTCACTTGGAGCAGTTAGATGTTAAAACTGCATTCTTGCATGGGAATTTAGAGGAAGTCATCTATATAACCCAACCAAAAGGTTTTGAAGTGCTAGGCAAGGAGAATCTTGTGTGCAAGTTTCATAAAAATTTATATGGCTTGAAACAAGTACCGAGACAGTGGTACAAGAAGTTTAATGAGTTTATGAGCAACTCAGGATTCAACAGATGTGACATGAACCATTGTTGCTACGTTAAGAAATATACTAATAGCTATGTTATCCTTGCTGTTTATGTTGATGACATGTTGATTGCAGAATCTAGTATGGCAGAAATTAACAGGCTGAAGCAGCAGTTGGTAGAAAACTTTGAAATGAAGGATCTTGTTCCAGCTAAACAAATCCTTGGTATGAGAATTCTTAGAAATGGATCAGAAGGAATTTTGAAGCTGTCTCAAGAGAAATATATACACAAGTTGTTTGACAGGTTTTACCTTGAAGATTCTAAGATCAGGAATAGCCCTTTGGGATCTCGTTTGAAGTTTTTAAAGAAGCAATCTTTGCAGACAGATGAAGAAAAATGTTACATGTCAAGAGTACCATATGCATCAGCAGTCGGGAGTTTGATGTATGCTATGGTGTGTACTAGACTTGACATAGCACATGCAGTGGGAATTGTCAGTAGGTTCCTATCAAATCTAGCAAAGGAGTATTGAGAAGGCGAAAAGTGGATACTCAAATATCTGAAGGGTACTTCAAGGATGTGTTTGTGCTTCAGAAAAAGCAATCTCACTCTAAAGGGATTTTCAGATGCAGACTTGGGAGGAGATTTTGATATCAAGAAAAGCACCACAGACTACATTTTTACTTTGGGAGGTACTACTATGAGTTGGAAGTCTAAACTTTAACATAGAGTTGTTCTCTCAACCACGAAAGTTGAGTACATAGCTATCTCAGAAGCAGTTAAGGAGATGATTTGACTAAAGAATTTTCTCAATGAATTAGGAAAAGAACAAGATAATGTTTCAATGTTCAGTGACAGTCAAAGTGCTATAAGTCTTGCTAAGAATTCAGTCTTTCATTCTAGATGCAAGCATATTCAATTAAGATACCATTTTATCAGGGAGTTGATAAATGATGGAGACTTATCTTTGCTGAAGATCTTAGGATCAGAGAATCCAGCGGATATGTTGATTAAAGCTGTTACAGCTGACAAACTGAGGTTTTGCATTGCCTCAGTCAGCCTTCGAGGATAATTAAAGATGAAGGCCCTACACTAGGTAAAGACTCGATGAACTCATTGCTTACAAGGAGCTGCTAGAGTTTGGAACTTAGACCCCAAGTGGAAGAATTGTTAGAGTTTTGTGGTCTAAGTTCCTTTGTCTCGCATCGTTTGATTTGTAAAACTTGTGTCTCATTAGTGTTATATATAGAGACACCTTATAAGCTTTAAAGTGTGCAAGTAATAAAAAGTTCTCTTAGTGTAGTCGTGGACGTAGATACTTCCATTATGTGCTGAACCACGTTAAAATTTTGTGTTTTCTCTCTTTTCTCCTTATTCCTCTCTTTTCTCTTTATTCCTTTTTCTTCTTCTTATTGCTTTATACTAACATATTAGTCATCTTTATAAATTTACGAATTCAAAATTCTCTAAAAAATGTGCAGGAAACATAAGAGGATTTCTTCAAAGTCTTTAGAAGAAGCTCGCAACACCTTTGGAACTGATGAGGATCTTCTGTTGGTAAGCATCATATACCTTAAATCATCTTTCACTAAGTTATTTGATTTATGCTACTTAACTTCCAAGTCGTGTGATTTGTTGTTATCTCTGGTGAAAGTTATTTTGTTAAACTGATTTGTTTTTTTTTAAGTAAAATGCTTAATAGACCTCTGTAGTGAATATGTTTTAAGATGGTTGATGTGATGTCACAGTGGTGCAGCTATCATAATCTTCACTTAGGACTTTAAATGAAAGTTTTGACCATCGTTTATTCTTTTTATATTGATATAACTTGTTTATATCATTATTTAGTCCAAGAGAATGCTACACTTGATTTAGTTGTTTATTCTTTTTATATTGAGATAACTCGTTCTTTGACACAGTTTTTATTACTAGATGAATTTTATACGGGTTGCACTCCCTAATTTTTTAGACCCGCATGATTTAGTTGCTTTCCCATAGATTTCATCCAATAATAGAAAGTTGAAAATAGTGTGGGAAAAAAAAAAAACCAAAGTGTATATCTAGTGTTTCTCTCGTCTTGTATTTCTACTTCTTACTCTACTCAGACTAAGTTGACAACGTGATATTGTAGTGTGAAATAAATTTTTTTTCCTTGCATGGCCAAGCAGATATCTTTGGAGAAAAGCAGTAACCATCATCAACCTTTTCTGCAACTTTCCAATGATGTCAATACCGATTCTTGATTTTCTTTACCTGTTTTGAAATAATTATGTTGCTGCTTTTTTTTTTCTGCATCCTTGTGTATTTTAGTTGCTACACTAGGCCTATTATTTATTTATATTCCCAGTATAAACCTCTTAAAATGGTTTTGTCTGGGCTGTATGTACCGTGTAGGTTTACTCAAAACTGTATAGTAAATATAAATTCATTTTAATCTTTTATGTAAATCATATGTTCTTTCTCAGAAACGTGAGACATACAACTGAATTGCTTAATGGATTCGGAGTTCAATTGCATTGCTCTATCTGCACAAAAAGTTATATTATTTTGTCTGAAATAATTAAGAAAGAAAAAGTTTATTTCTGATTCCATGTCTTATTTTTCCATTTTGTCTGTTTCTATTACTATCAGATCATGTAATATTGATATTCTTAGATAGTTAATGATTATTCGTTAGGCAGATTGTTGTTTAGCTTATATTCTTTCGTAATTTTGAACAAATTAAATACCGTCACTCACGATAGATGAACACCACGTGGACAGATTTCCTTGATTAAACTTATTTCTTAAAAATAATACTTATTTTAATAAAATAAGTAATAATAATAGTGATAGTAATAGTGACCTTTCAAAAAAAATAAAGGAACAGTGATACCTACGTTACGTATTCGTTGTTTTTCATTTTTTTACAGTGGCGTGTTCGTGTACTGATTCTATCTGAATGAAACTTTAAATAAGGATAATTCATTCATAATCATAGCAAAGCATGCATGTTTCGATTGAATTTTATGACGCCGTCTGTCTAATCATGATCATGGAACGGAAGCAACTATTGCTAGTTTCAACGTAAATTTCCAATTGGACGTGAAAAAGATACAAGAACGGGGCAACCAAACAAGCACTCACCTTCTCAATTTTGTCTTAATCTATCACCAAGAATCTTATCTTAATCTTGATATATATGAAACTAATAGTACGGAATGTGGCAGTTTTTTTCGATTAAAATCGGGCAAATTAAGTATATTTTATCTAAGCTAAAATAACTAAAAAGGAACAATACTAGTTAGTTTAGGAGAATGTGATGAAGGTAAATAAATTGAACACTTATGTGAATTTAAACTCAAATTTGGAAGTTTAAAATAAATTAACAATAGGCGTGCAAAACAAATAATGAGATTAGTAAGCTAAAATATTTAGAATGTTGTTAAATAAAAAAAATTAAGAAATTGGTGTTTGTGTTTAAAAATAATAAATTGAAATTACATAAATAACTAGGTAAGTGTAAAATTTAATTAATTAAGTGAATGGGTTAGTAGATAATTAGTTGGGTTGGTTTGGTGTTTTCTTCTTCTGGGCCACGCAAATTCTGACGCCGAATAGGCTGTCAGCTTAATGACAATTGCTTTGTGCACCCAATATTTTTTAGTTTTTCCAAAATTATCCCTGACAAACTTACAAATTTGTAATGTGTAAACTTGTGAATTCATAATCCACAAGCTTACACAGATTATACAGGATTCGAACTTGTGGCTTTTAGGTTATTAGCACGACACTCTAACCAATTGAGCGAATAGACCAATTATGTTATAAAATAATTAATGTCGTTATATATAATACTAAAATTTCTAATATATATTTAATGCACATGTAAATTTACATAATAAATATTGTGACAATGAATTTTTTTCTATTATATTTAATGCACCAAAATTAATTGTCTCAAAATTTATTATGTAAATCTACATGTTCGTTAAATATACATTAAAAATTAATGCACCAAAATTAATTGTCTCAAAATTTATTATGTAAATCTACATGTGCGTTAAATATACATTAAAAATTAATGCACCAAAATTAATTGTCATAAAAATAATTATGTAAATTTACATGTGCATTAAATATACATTAGAAATTTTACTATTATATATAGCAACATTAATTGTTTTATAACATAATTGATCTATTAGCTTAGTTGGTTAGAGTGTCGTGTTAATAATTTGAATGTCATAGGTTTGAATCCTATATGGGTTATTAATTTTAAGTTAATTCGTAAAACATTTTTTAAAAAAATAATTAAAAAAATTCGTATGGATCCATTACATATTCGCAATCCGTAAATTTTCCAGGGGTAATTTTGGAAAATGGAAAAAGGTGCTGGGTGCACAAGCAATTTTCTAGGTGCACAAAGCAATTGCCCAGCTTCCTTCTCCATTGGTTGGGCTGGAAGCCCACCATCTTAGTTCTACTTTTGAGCCTTTGGTTACTTATGATAGTTAAAATGAATTATATAAATGGTTAGAAATTGATCGAATGAGGCATGCATGGTGAGTGTCAGGTAACTCAACTCAATCTAATTATATTGGGTTGGATCAAATCCAATTCAATCAAATTAAGACCTAATTATATACAAATTGTATAACTAATTCTATTTTTTCAATTCGACCTAACTCAAATCATATAATTAAAATTATTATTATATATAAATTAATTATTAAATTAAATTATCTATATTTTTTTAAAAAAATTATCTGTCTTGATTTTATTTATGATTTCTCATGTTAATATAATAATTTATTTATATTTAAAATAAAAATATCATATTAACATTAAAATCATTAATTTTATTAATCAAATATTATCATAATTTAATTTCTTTTAAATATATTTATTCATTATATATTTACAAAATTTTAAATAAAAATAAATTATTATTATTTAAAAAAATAATTTTTACAAAATATAAATAATTTTTAAACATTCAAACTCAATTAATCCAATTCCTTGAATTTTGATGAAATTGAATAACAAATTTAATTAAACTTGATCCGACCCAACACAACCTCTAAACACGGATGCAAATTGTATTTGACGAAACTTTTCTTTCTCTATTCCTGGCAGTATAGGACCGAGAGAGAGGGAGGGCCTTCTTGAGTTGAATTGGAAGTGTGAGTTAGTGTATAATCCAACTAAAAACATTAAATGAAAGATTTTAAATAGATAAATATGACAAATAAAATACTATAAAATATAAATAAAGATAATAATATTAGCAACTGTAATGATAATCATAATGATGATATTTTTAACTTTTAATATAATTCTAATTATTCAATAAAGTAAGTGAAATTGAGTGTAAGGTGAGTTTTTCTATAAAATTTAAAAGACACTGAGATTAAAACTATTTAGTGTCAATGAAGCCTTATTCATAAGACTTGACAACAAACATAAAGCTATCTTTTTTATTCTCAAGAGATGAGTGAATATAAAGAGAGATGAAAGCATGTGCTTAAAATTTATCTAATATATCATTTACTTCTTTCTTTTATTATTGTTGTGATCATTTTAAAATAAATTGATGTCTAAAAAAAAGTGTATTTCTAACATTTCTTTAATATTCCTTTTGTGTTTTAGTTGCTACACTTAGCTTATTATATTTATTTTATATTCTCAGTATAAACCTCTCAAGATGGTTCGTCTTGGCTGTATATACTGTGTAGGTTTACTTAAAACTGTATATATTAATTAACTGTGTAGGTTTCCATTTTGTCTGTTTTCTCTATCAACTACTACTATGATCGGATCATGTGATATTGGTATTATTCTTAGTTAATCATTCTTCCTTAATTAGGCAGCTGATTGTTGTTCAATACGGTCACTCATGATAGATGAATTCTACCATCTAGTGACATAATTCCATGATTATAGTAATCCCATTCCCGTATTATAGAGAAGACAAGTTTGCTTCAGGTAATATATTTTCTATTCAATAAATTAATGCATAAGATGCAACCATTTTTCACTGAATTTCGTATTCATTAATGAGGAACCAGTGAACATTAAATGCATCATCTCTAAATACATGAATTCGTGTATTATATAGCATTATTACAATTACGTAGACTCCCACGTGCAATAGGTAAGTGGAATGCGGTCCTGGTTTTGGGGCTTTTCACCATTTGGCACAGCTTTTCATATTATTATTTCCAAAAATATGGATCTATGATCAAGTTTTGAACTTGTGATGCTCTTTTAAAAACTAAAAAAAACAATTTTATGAGCAAGCATGGTGTTAAGATTCAATAATTATATTATTCTTGGTGGCTATGTATGTCATTTTGCCGTGTTTTTGTCAAACAATTGTTGTAATTACTATGATTAATTTTTTGGTGAATGACGGTGGTGGACGCATGGTTAATTGGTGATGGAAGAAAAAAAAAGTGAGTTAGTTGGTCAAAACGGTGTTAGATTCTGTCATGGAAGTGGAACTCACTTTTTCAAGAATCATTTAAAACAGAGTTCCCCGACACACCGTCTCTTTCCCGTGGAACAATCAAACATGTTCGTCTAATTAAATATAAATATTAGGGTGTTATTTAACGAGTATTTAAAGTATATACTTGTTTGTGTGACTGAAACTAGATTCGGATTTTTAAGTTAAATTTTGAGTTTCAATTTTATAATTACAGATAAAAAAAAAAGTTAATTGAGAGAAAATCTCATAAAAAATAATCAAAAGTAATGAGTTAAAGTCTATCGTGAATATTAATTGTCAGCCTAATCAATAAATTCTTTCTGCAAATAATACATTGGCAAAAAAGTAAATAATTAAATAAAATATGGATCTGATTAATCGGTGTCGTTACAATACATGTTAAGAAATTAAAAAAAAATATTTAATATAAAAATCATAAAAGAACGTAAAAAAATTACAATTAACATAATTTTTTTAATTTTTAATAAAAATATTTATACTTTAAATTTTTTTAATTAATATTATTAGAACATCGGTTAGCATTGGTCATAAAATATTAACAAATTACCATTTAAAAAATAGTTTTATTTCCTTTGGGATTAGCTAAGTATTTTTTTTTATAAGAAAAGGGGGATATAATGGCAAAAATCAACTGATTCTAAGTTCTTACTATAATGTACTAATTAATTTTATACGCGTGATCATCAATTATGATCCGGAGACAAAAGAGAAAATAACTAAATAAAAAACAATAGTAACTTGTTTCATTCTGCTTACAATAATTGTAGCATTTGCTGGTGGGATCATCAGTTATGACTTGTGTTTGTCACTGTTGCATGTTCTTAGCTACTTTCCCGCTGTTGTCGGTGTCAGAACATATCCGCTTTGATGTAGTAAATTCATGTTTCTTTTTATCCTTGTATATCTCCCTTTTATGAGTGATATGCCTATTTCCTTCTCTTTGTTCACCTCTTCAACATTTATATGTAATTAACTTTCTTTGTATATTCTTAAATATAATAAACCTATTAGTCACTTCTGTAACACTCTATTAGCTTCTTTGTCAAAATATCATCTGTAAGATCTTATACCACATATGTTATTGAATTGCTGTTCTCACAAGTCACAATCCTTAGGATAAAATTCTCAAATTATGATTTAAATAAAAGTAATAAGAGATGAAGAGACAAACTTCTATTCAAACCATGATTTTCCGAACTGAAAGCAAGACATGCATATTCATAGGTGTTAAGAACACCATCATCATGATCCAATCCATAATAATTATGTCAAAAGTTGTCAGCAATGAATGAGAATAATCAATCTTAAAGGGTACCTAACCTTGCCAATGGAAGGAGTAAAATATGAGTATTTGCTTAATCTAATTTTACCTGGTATCTTTTCATATTACAACCCAAATCTTTATCAAGAAAAATTATTATGTTACTTTTGTTCTGGATCGGTATCTTGGCCTTCTATTTGGTCGTCTTCATATCAATTTGTTACCCTTCTCCAGGTCTCCCTCTCCTTAATTAGTTGCCATTTTCATGGCCACCATACACATTGGCTGACTTATATATATCATCAAACCACTAAAAGCACAAGCACATGTTCTATCTGACAGCAACTGCTAGCCACCTCACATAAGGCATTTCATGCTTTTAGGATTCGTTCGTTCCAGTTAAAATAGAATGGAAAAAAAAAATAACAGTAAAATAAGATAGAATTCATATTTTTATATTTATTTTAATTCAATTTTTTTATCTTAATCTATTATTCTCATTTCATGTTTTTCACTCTAAAAAAAGATATATACTTTATAGGCCTTATTTCTCACTTTCTTTTAACTATCAATCACCTATTTTTAATTATCAAGTAATTTTTTAACTTTCAATTACTTTTGAATTTTGAATACTAAGAGTAAAGACCAGTATTATATCCAGAAAAATATTTAAAAAATCTTGTAATAAAAAGAAATACTAACCAGGTGATAATTTATGAATTGGTACCAAGTACTACCATTCCAATGAGGAGAATATTTGTAGCTGTGCACATTATTGGAGTATTGTTTCCAGCAAAAAGTCCATTCCTCTCAAAGACCCGAAAAACAATGTTAATGTGCACCAAAAGTAACTGAATTAGTAATGCTAGCTAGCAATGACTAATATAATAAGAATGAAGTGAAGTGGATAATGAAAGTGGAGGCATGTACAGGCATAGGTGCAGCCCATGACTGCATGCACAGAGAGGACTATATTTCACTGAAAAAGTAAAAGGCAGATCACACTAGCCCATGTTACAGAAAGTTTTGGACCAAGACATCTCACCATCTTTCTAACACGAATCATTGTCCTCTTGCCGGAAATGGTAACCCATTTGTTTAATGCTAAAATATAATGTAATTTTGATGTCTCATTTATATATTCTTTTAAACTTGATTGTTTAAATTTAAAAGGTTTTATTTTGTTCTTTTAAGATTTTTCTTGTTATATGAAATTAGTCGTTTCATCAGTCTTTAATATTAACATTGTAAATATTAAGTCATCTTAACAAAAACAGTATCAATATTAATCGATGTGACAAAGGTCTATTTAACGTCAGATTAATTATTGTATCATCAAATTAACTAAATTAATTAATGTAATAAATTAATGGAATGACCCATTTGATGTGATTTAACAGCAATTCATTCTATCAAGCAAAACTTAATAAACATTACAGATGAAACTAAAACTAAAAATAAGACTAAAATTTTGTTTTAATCTTTGTTTAATTGCATAGCAGAATAAGCTGTGATCTTTTTACATTACATAGTGGTGGTCCAAATCCAAAAGGAAAAAAATACATAGTATAAAAATTATATTATAATATAGAAGATCCAAATACTGTATTTGATATTGGCAAGTCATAATGACTGTTTCTGATCTGTTTGGTTGTTTCTTTGTTGCCTGTGACTTTGTACTGTTTTTTTCCCCAGTCTTTGTATGGCTTAAACTAAAATCAAATGTGTGTGGGAGAGAAGCTGAATATGAATGTGAGAGTGTGTTGAACAATAAAGCCAAATTCAGCGCATCCATTATTCGGCGGATCTATGATTCTGCTCTGCATGTTATGGTTGTGTCCTATTCGTTCCTGCCATAACCAAATTGGAATGAAAACGACGGTCTAAAGAGGTATCTCTCCTTCCTCTGTAGTATTAAATTTTGTCTCCTATTATTAGTCATCTAATGACATTGGTTATAAAATTATTAAATATTAGCATCAAGTCAGTGATCAATTTGCATATAACTATTCTAGCTTAATTAACAAATTTTGTTTGAATCTTTATTATGCAATTACGTAATTATATTAAATACCTGGAGAAAAAACTTTCACGCTCATAATAATCTTATCCAATTCAAATAAAATTATTCGAATAAAATTATTTTTATTGAAAGAGTGATCAAAATTATCTTTATGTAATTTTTTTTTATACAAACTGGCATATGTGATTTAAATTAATATTAATCATAAATATTATATTAAGAAGTATGTCACGTAAAAATATATAATTTCTCTGTTTTAAAAAATGTGCATTCGGTGGTTTTTTTTAATTTTTAACTATAGCATTTTCTACACTTTTTTCTTCTTTTCCTCGCATATCACTTATTTATACAATACTTTAATAATTTGTTCTTGTTCCGCATCACAGTAATATTTTATTTATATTTTTTCTTCATGTTTATTTTTTTGTTATACAATTACAAATTATTTTATTAATAAATATGTTTATTTTACTTATTTTTTTAAAATATGAGTTATTATAAGCATATATTTACTTCCTTCTCCATCTAATTTATATTTGATTTATGCTTTATTTTTATTATATTAATTATGTATTTTTATTTCTCTTTTTTTTAGCACACAAATTCTCCCAAGTTAGACGATTACTATTTTCCTTAAATGGAAATAAAGTGGAAAGAAATGGAAAGAAAATAAGGAGGTGTATTCAATTAGAATTTTTTTTAAAAAAAATTCTAATAAAGTTTTGAGGCATTCAATCAATATTTTTAAATAATAAAAATAAGTTGTGTTATTCAATTAAAATAGTTGGAATTTTTTAATAAATTCAATAAAGTCTGTTGGTATTTAATTAAGATAACCTAAAAAAAATTATTTGATATTTAAAAATATACAAATTTCGATAGATTCTTTCTTAGGATGAATTTCATAAGAAAATACACATTAAACAATATCACACAAATCCTTGAGATTTTATGAGATTGTTTTTCTTTTTTTTTCCTTCAAATTGACCTATTTTTCTTTTTCTCACACATAATTCTCTATCTCTTTGTTGAAAGCGGTAGACATTTATGATTTTTTTACTTTTTTAACCAATAGTCAACATGCCCTAGATTATGCGATATGAAAGATTTTTCCTATTCTTTGAATTTGAAGGACATTTTGATTACATGCTTATATATAAATGAACATAAATATATATGTACATGAAAAATATATAATTTTGATGAATGTGAAAAATTGACTTATGTATAAATAAATAAATATATAAATGAGATTTGAAACAATTGTTGTGTATGTTTTTTATTTGGTGGGATTGTTATTATAAAAATGACGACAAGTATTCATACTACTCGCACACATTGTGATATATGATTTTTATACAATTAACATGATTGATGATTAAAGAGAAATGAACATATTGTGTATGTAAATATACTAGAAAAAATTGATTTATTATGTAACAGGTTTAAGATTTTTTGTATAAAATAAGTTTTATTTAAAGTCTTAGGTGAATAAAATTTATGATTTTTTATCATTAATTTTGAATATTTATAAAAATTAATAAAGTCCATTAAAATCTTAAAAATTTATAATGTTCTTTCAAATTTTATGAATTCATATTTTATAAATTTATTAAATTATTTTAATTATAAATTTTTTTTAAAAAAATCTTTAAAAATATTATATTCATACAAAGTTTTTTAAAATTTATAGAATTTTTCTATATCAAAATAATCTTTAAAAACTCTAATTCAATATACCCCTAAATTGATATGAAAGTTCTGAATTAAAATACAGTCTAAAAATATAGATCTCACATCATTTTATTATTTATTTCTCTCTTTTTTTACTCTTTTTCTCAACAAACAAACACACACCATAAAGATAGATTTGATTGTGTAGAAGTGAAAGGAATTAAAAGTAAAAACATATATTTAATTAAAGTAGAGAAAAATAAAAGTGTGAAACACATACTATTTTTTTAAAATTTATTCCCCACAGCCAAACAAGCTCTAAAATATCTCACGTTATTGGTTGGAGTTAGAACTCAGGATGTGGGTAAGACGGCTCGCATTCCAAATGCACTCGTTTTTAACAAATATGTGCTCGCCTAGCATAGCATGCAGGTTTAGTGGGCAGACTAATATTTTAAAAAAATAGAAAATTAAATTTTAAACTATAAGAATTGGCCTATTTTAAAAATTAATTATGAATTTTTTAATAAAAATAATTATTTTTTATATGATTTAATAATTGATGAATAATGATATAATCTCTTGATGTAATATAAAATTATAAATTAACTAAATATGATATAAAAAAATATATTTTTTTATCTAACTTAAAATAAAAATTATGTTATTAGTTTTCACCAATTATTTATTGGTATTATATTTGCTTATACTAAATTATAAAACTCCGTGGGAACCCGTAAGAGCCGTTGGATAAAACTTATTTAACCTGTGGATGAAGCAAACTGAGCTAAAAAAAACTCACAATTCAAACGTATTCAAAATTTCAAAGCTCATATACCAAACTCAAAGGCTGGTTGTGGTTGTCTTGTCCTATCATAAGTCTTGAAAAGCTTAGGAAATTACTTAATACTCCTATGTCATATTCTTTTTAGGCGCCAAACTCTATTCTTTTTAGGCGCCAAACTCATAAAATTTTTGGCGCCAATTCTTCTTCACTTTATTTAAACCATAGGTTATATTGTATTTGTAGCCATGCTAGTTGTTACTTGTAGATAAAGTTCATCAATATATGATTTTTTTAATTTTTTAAAAAAAGGAAACTTCGGGTCAAGTTCCAACGGCTCGAAGGATGCAAAGTTATAAAAAAAAAATCATATAAATGACTGTAATTTATGGTACATAAATTTCAAAACAACTTTAATAAGATATCAGTATATAAAAAAAAATTTAAATTTTAAAGCTATTTCTTTATATACGACACTATAAGCAACATTTTAAAAGTAGTTATTAATTTTTATATAAATTACTTTATTAAATTAATGACACATTAAATAAATTTTGTATATAATTTCAAATTAAATCTAAATTTCCAACTTTTCTAATAATAAAGGACTATAACTACACTTTATAAAGAAAGGATTGTAATGTAAAATTTAATATACAGATAACATTTTTCGTGTATTACTACACAGAATTCATTAAAGAAGAAGAGTTTGTGTTCAGAAAGCTATATCCGTCCGAAGTGTGGTTATTTCCCGCCATTACCACATCTTGTTTTCTTTTTCTTTTCATTCAACTCAAAATTGGCGGGAATTGAACTTTATGGAATCACGTGCACACCCTTGTATTATCAATAATTTAATAACATATTTGAATACCTTTTAAAATTATGATGGTTATCTCACAAATTATGATATCATCATGATTTTTTCAAACATTATATGTTATTTTATATTTATAATGTTCTTAAGGTATTTTTTTTCTTAAATGATGCGATTAGCGAACCACCGCTAAAAAAAATAAGAATAAAAAAAGTATCCATAACAGTCGCTAAGAGGTCAATAAATTTGACTCAAAAAATATCATTTAAACAACGACTTTAGTGATCAAATTATTTTCAACTTCATTAATCAGTTGCTAAATCGGTTATAAAGTTATTATCTACGAACAACAGTTAATCAATCGAGAATATGATCATTATTTAGAATAATAGGACTAATTAAGATTTTAAGGATATGAAAAATATGGTTATGAATTAATGTAATAGTTTCACAAGTATGTGTTTATATAAAATACGAGTAATATGATAATTTTATAATTTTACAAATAAAATTATGTGTATATAGCATGATAAGTGACAACTTTCTTTTTATGATTTTATATATCCTTTATTTTTTTTATAACGTTTTATTTATCCTTTCATTCCCCTTGTACCAAAAAAATTACCGTTTAATTGCCTGGAACAAAGCCTGAATAGCATTTAATAAGTCATATTCTGGTGCAATGAATAATGTGTATGTTCCTGGATTACAGCTGATGCTTCTTTACCCACTCACGGGATTTTTGCGAATACTTGGACAGATCGAATTTGCTGCATTAAATGCAACATCTTGTTCTTTGTTGTTACCCACCAAATCATTTTTCATCTTTAAATAAAAATAACTTGGCGATAAATCAAATGAAAATTGTACATTCCTATTTCCTACTGCATCCTACGTACCGTTCTAATGGGTCCAAAGTATTTTTCCTTTTATTTGTTTCTAAGAAAATGAGAAGAAAAAAAAGGTAAAGAGAAATAAGAATAATAACACTTTTTTTTTTGTTTGATTGAGAAAAAGTATAGACGAATAAAAATAAAATAACGAGATTTACATAAAACATGCTTAATTAAATATTTTGTTAACAATCAACTGATTAAATATAAGTGATTAACAAACTAAAATTAAAATTAAATCATTCAGATATTACTTAATTTCAATATTTGATAAAAATAATTATTAATAAAATTTTATTTACTTTTCAGTCGAATTTAAAATTAGCCAAAGATTTCTTCTGAGGAAGAATGAAAAGATTAAAATAAAAATGAAAAAAAATATTTTGTTACCAGACATACCTGTTACTCCCTTTGGCTGAGTATATGAAGAAGATGAGGAAGTTATTATTACCAACTTGGTAACGATCCTTTCACTGTTAACTGTAGAGGTGTCCATTGCTGACATGCATGGTAGGCCTTCGTGTTGCTTATCTGTTCAAGTTTAGGACACGTATGGTACACATTACATTGTCTAATTAATTAATAAAATACTTTTTTTGTGCTGAGGAAGACTTATTAAAGCCCTGATAAAATACTTTTTACTATGTTATTAATTTATTTAATATTTACATTAATGTAATAAAATCTTTAAAACAATGTGGTTGATGTTGCAAGATACTAGATTAGATAGTGAGATTTTATTAATTGTTATAAAGCGTGTTTATAACTTTGTCCCTAATTAAATATAGTAGTTTTGATAATAAAAAAGGTGAGCAAACGGATGATTGCATCTTACAATTGATGACACGAGATATCAAATATATCACATGCATGGGTATATAATTGTACATTAATAAAAAAATTAATGAGGTAATCAACTGACTTGTTATAAGAATATTACTTGAATTGTTACACAAGTATATATCATAAAATTGTACTCATGATGATAATGATAATATTCTCTCATTATCCAACAATAGTCATTCCATTAAAACAACTAGTATCTGCATGAATGGTTAGTGATCACCGTGGCATAGCATAGTGATTCTTGTGAGAAAACAAGTCAGAAATAGCGAGTTGGTTGAATGTGAAAGGGGAAAGGGGAATGCCATTGATTTCGGAACCAAATCTTCGTTCAGTGATTCATCACTACTGCCACTGAAAATAGGGAGTCAAAGAAAGTTGTCTCAGCAGCAATATTTCCTTTTCCCATCTTCAATCACATGACCAATTAACACAATTCTACTTCCTCAAGCTTGTTCACTTTTTTTTTTTTATCGATATCATTGTGATTGGTGTTAAGAATACTCGCACGTCGGGTAATTCATAAACATGATAAATGCTTATATAGTTGGGTAGGTCATTCCCTTATGAACTGGTTTTTAAGGGAACCTTTCGGATCTAGAAAAATAATTTTTCATATCATTTTGTTACTAATGTGACAGTAAAATGTAGATGATAAAATTTGTGAAAAAAAAACTTCATAAAATTTGCAAAATTATAAAAGTTGGATGATAAAATTCATAAAAATAAAATTTGAGTAGTAAAATTCATAAAATAATAAAAATTTAATAATAAAATTTGCAATTAAATCTTATTACTATAATGCATGTATTCACTCAAATATAAATAAATTTAACTAAAACTTATGTTAATTTAAAAAATTGATTAATATTTAATTATATTAAATACATTGATATTTTTTAAAATATCCTTCATTTGACATAAAAAATAAATTAGAGACATTACAAATAAAATCTCAACTAATTGAAAAATATTTTTTTAGATAATTTCATTAAATAAAATAAAGTATTTAATTTTTTTATATTTGAGTATTTCTTTTTTGTGTTGCTTGCAATTGAGTTCACAGGAAATACTAAAATTGATATTTAATTGGTTGACTGGATAATTTTTTATAAACTAACAAAAAATAAATAAATATATATATATATATATATATATATATTATTTCTTTTATTTCTTTGTATAAAAAACTATTATTTTAGACCGTATAATGTAGAAATAAATGTTTATTTTATATAATTAATTTTTTTAATACAGAAATGTATTGTAGTTAAAATTAATAATAAATAAATATTTTGAATAAAAAAATTATATTTTATATTTATGATAATTTATATTGAGATAGAAGGTTACTTTAAATATTATAATTTATTATCAAAATTTTAAAAATTTAATTTAGAAAAAAATATAAAGAAGTAGATTGAAATACATAAGTAATTAAAAAAAATATTGTAAACATTTTGATTGAAGAAAAACTCTTTTAAGATTATATTGTTAAAGAATAATTTCTAAAAATTCTTTCATTCAATATAACTATTTTATTTTATATATAAAGAGATATAATTATTGTAAAATAAAATAGATGCAATGAATAGATCATCATAAAGATCTCCCTTAATGGATTACGAGTAAACTTCATTAATCAATTTGATATTATATCAAATCGAAAACCTCCTGACATTAGATTTATAGTTCATTGCCACTTATATTTTGTTAACATGTTTTTCTCTATCTTATGAGAATTTTTAATCACAATATAGTATATAATTATTTTCACAACATTAGATTTGCATGTCTTTGCCACTTGTATGTTGATTAACATGTCCATTTCTATTTTATGTATGAGATGTTTTAATCATATTTGTACTATAACAATAGTATATATAGTTTTTTTCTGAATTAGTATATCTGAAGAACTATTATATATATATATATATATATATATATATATATATATATATATATATATGTTTTATTTTTAAAAAAAATACTGTATTTATTTTGGCAAGTTCAATCACTTTAGAGATGGGATGGAATGTAATAAAAATATCATTCCATTATTTGGACATGTTACAATGAAAAAGGACAATAACTTTATTGCATTGTTTACAAAAAATAGAACAAATTAAAACGAGTTATAACATTTTAATTTTTATATTATCTTTATTTAAATATATTATTCTCAGGAGGCTAATGATTATAATAAAATTTACAAAGATAAAAGAGTCAATTTATAATCTAAAAAATCTGTTCCATCAAGTGCACTCAAATTGGAAGGAAAGAAAATGGGATTAAGCAATGGAATGAAATTAATCATGATCTATCTTCTATTATGTTCCACTCCTATTTTTACAATTTAAACAATGAAATAACTTTTCCTTTCATTTATCCCTCTTCATTCCACTCTTTACGTACCACTTTGATTGTGTTAAATCTAGATTAGAGCTAATTGTTTAATTTGAAAGTTTTTTCACTACCATTTAATATCTCTACCTAAAAATTTTGACTCTTTGAAATTAATTTACAAGAAGAGAAAGATGATGTGAAATTAATTACAACAGTCAACAGTAGTATGGAAATCTTTAAGAAAAATCCGGGCCTCAGTCCATTGAAATTAGATCTTTTCTGACCATTCTTGTGTGCAATCCTACTTACCACATCTACTGCGTCTTAGCGT